>NC_060186.1:811970-827110 GCF_021184085.1 Oncorhynchus gorbuscha
AAAAAATACAAAGACTTAGGACCCAGTTCACAAGCTGTATGGCTTCTTCTACATGTGGCCAGTCGTTAGGAATTGTTTCAGACTTTTACTCTGAAAAAGGAGGGAGATACAGCAATTTCAATGAGTGAACAGTGGAAATTTCCAGACATGAGTCCAGCGCATGATCGGGAGTGCGCATTTCTTGTTTACCTTTTCCATTGACGAAGCATTTTGTCCGGCTGAAATATTATTGATTATTTATGACGAAAACAAGCTGAGGATTGATTTTAAACATCGTTTGACATGTTTCTACGAACTTTTATTGTACTTTTTGACTTTTCGTCTGGATGTTGAGAGCGCACTTTGTGCCTTTTGGATTATCGAACAAAACAAACGTTTATTGTCTAACATGGAGACCTGCGAGTGCCACCGTTATGAAGATCATCAAAGGTAAGTGATTAATTTTAACGCTATTTCTGACTTTTGAAACACCCCTCCTTGGTTGGAAAATGGATGTATGGATTTCTGTGGCTAGGCGCTGACCTAACCTCACCATAATTTGCAAATAAATTCATTAAAAATCCTACAGTGTGATTTTCTGGATTTTTTTCTCACATTTTGTCTGTCATAGTTGAAGTGTACCTATGATGAAAATTACACGCCTCTCTCATCTTTTTAAGTGGGAGTATTTGGACAATTGGTGGCTGACTAAATACTTTTTTGCCCCACTGTAGTACACAGAATGTGGGAATAGGGAACAATACGTCCTGAAAACGAGCAGAGATATTGTTACTGAAGGAGTACAGCTCTATTGATATAGAAGGAGGGATAGTACAGTTGTATAGATATAGAAGGAGGGATAGTACAGTTGTATAGAAGGAGGGATAGTACAGTTGTATAGATATAGAAGGAGGGAATAGTACAGTTGTATAGATATAGAAGGAAGGGATAGTGTACAGTTGTATAGAAGGAGGGATAGTACAGTTGTATAGAAGGAGGGATAGTACAGTTGTATAGAAGGAGGGATAGTACAGTTGTATAGAAGGAGGATAGTACAGTTGTATAGAAGGAGGATAGTACAGTTGTATAGAAGGAGGGGATCAGTACAGTTGTGATATAGAAGGAGGGGATAGTACAGTTGTATTGAAGGAGGGATAGTACAGTTGTATGGGTTGACTGGGGTCCATTTCACCAAACAGGGACTGGGGTCCATTTTCACCAAACAGGGACTGGGGTCCATTTCACCAAACAGGGACTGAGGTCCCATTTCACCAAACAGGGACTGGGGTCAGTTCACCAAACAGGGACTGGGGTCCATTTCACCAAACAGGGACTGGGGTCCATTTCACCAAACAGGGACTGGGGTCCATTTCACCAAACAGGGACTGGGGTCCATTTCACCAAACAGGGACTGGGGTCCATTTCACCAAACAGGGACTGGGGTCCATCCATCCATCCTGTAGTTGTTGTCATGATGGTGGCGTAGCGCGGGGCGACCGGGCGTTAGATGAGGAGGAGATAAATATAGAGACCCTGCCTTGTGTTTTTAATCCGGCCACAGGCTAGTGGCCAAGGAAGTAGCGTTTTAAATAGGTCAGCAACATCTCCTTTAGTCGGAGACAACAGTAACACACTCTCTCTGGCTTTCAGAGGAGAAGGGGGGCTGAGTGTGTGTGGAGGGGGTTCTGAGTGTGTGTGGAGGGGGCTGAGTGTGTGTGGAGGGGGGGTTGAGTGTGTGTGGAGGGGGGTTGAGTGTGTGTGGAGGAGGGGGTTGAGTGTGTGTGTGGAGGGGGGTTGAGTGTGTGTGGAGGGGTTCTGAGTGTGTGTGGAGGGGAGCTGAGTGTGTGTGGAGGGGGTTGAGTGTGTGTGGAGGGGGTTGAGTGTGTGTGGAGGGGGTTGAGTGTGTGTGGAGGGGGGTGAGTGTGTGTGGAGGGGGTTGAGTGTGTGTGGAGGGGGGTTGAGTGTGTGTGTGAGGGGGGTTGAGTGTGTGTGGAGGGGGGCTGACTGAGTGTGTGTGGAGGGGTTTGGTTAGTGTGTGTGGAGGGGGGTTGGTTAGTGTGTGTGGAGCGGGGGGGTTGGTTAGTGTGTGTGGAGGGGGGGTTGGTTAGTGTGTGTGGCAGGGGGGGTTGGTTAGTGTGTGTGGAGCGGGGGGGTTGGTTAGTGTGTGTTTTGAGAGGTAAGAGGGGTTGAGTATGTGTGTGGAGGGGAGTTGGTTAGTGTGTGTGTGTTGAGAGGAGAATGGGGGGTTGAGTGTGTGTGGAGGGGTGGTTGGTTAGTGTGTGTGGAGGGGGGTTGGTTAGTGTGTGTGGAGCGGGGGGTTGGTTAGTGTGTGTGGAGGGGAGTTGGTTAGTGTGTGTGTGTTGAGAGGAGAATGGGGGGTTGAGTGTGTGTGGAGGGAGGGTTGGTTAGTGGTGTATATGTTGAAGAAATAGAGATTGAAGTGTGTATTGAAAGTAAAAATATGAATCTTATCCCAGATATGAACAAGAAATTATCCAGATAATAATAATAATAATAATAATAATAATAATAATAATAATATGTAATAATATGTATGTGTATGTAATAATAATATGTATGTGTGTAATGTATGTGTGTGTGTGTGTGTGTGTGTGTGTGTGTGTATGTGTGTGTGTGTGTGTGTGTGTGTGTATCTGGAAGTGATGCATCACCTGAGTGGGTTGATTCACTGTTGTGGTCATCCTGTCTGGGTTAAGCGCCCCCTTGGGTTGTTATTGCCGTGGTGGAGGTCTTTGTGGGCTATACTCAGCCTTGTCTCAGGATGGTAAGTTGGTGGTTGAAGATATCCCTCTAGTGGTGTGGGGCTGTGCTTTGGCAAAGTGGGTGGGGTTATATCCTTCCTGTTTGGCCCTGTCCCCGTGTCCTCGGATGGGGCCACAGTGCCCCTGACCCATCTTGTCTCAGCCTCCAGTATTTATGCTGCAGTAGTTTGTGTCGGGGGCAGGGTCAGTTTGTTATATCAGGGTACTTCTCCTGTCCTATTCGGTGTCCTGTGTGAATCTAAATATGCGTTCTCTAATTCTCTCCTTCTTTCTTTCTCTCTCTCGGAGGACCTGAGCCCCTAGGACCGTGCCCCAGGACTACCTGACATGATGACTCCTTGCTGTCCCCAGTCACCTGGCCATGCTGCTGCTCAGTTTCAACTGTTCTGCCTTATTATTATTCAACCATGCTGGGGTCATTTATGAACATTTGAACATCTTAGCCATGTTCTGTTATAATCTCACCCGGCACAGCCAGAGGGACTGGCCACCCCACATAGCCTGGTTCCTCTCTAGGTTTTATAATCTCACCGGCACAGCCAGAAGAAGGACTGGCCACCCACATAGCCCTGGTTCCTCTCTAGGTTTATAATCTCCACCCAGCACAGCCAGAAGAGGACTGACCACCCCACATAGCCCGGTTCCTCTCTAGGTTTCTTCCTAGGTTTTGGCCTTTCTAGGAGTTTTTCCTAGCCACCGTGCTTCTACACCTGCATTGCTGCTGTTTGGGGTTTTAGGCTGGGTTCTGTACAGCACTTTGAGATATCAACTGATGTACGAAGAGCTATAAAATAAATGTGATTTGATTTGATTTGATTTGTGTGTGCGTCCTCCATCCAGCACTATGTCAAATAGGTCATGATGTACGATAGGGACAAAGGCAGTCTAACTCAGACAGTCAGGCTGTTAGAGGATACAGACAGTCAGGCTGTTAGAGGAAACAGACAGTCAGGCTGTTAGAGGAGAAACAGACTGTCAGGCTGTTAGGGAAACAGACAGTGGGCTGTCTCTAGCCCAACACACTCTAACGAACAGCCTGACTGTCTGTATCCCTCTGGCTAACAGCCTGACTGATCATCCTCAACGACCCTGACTGTCTGTATCCTCCCAACTGACAGCCTGACTGTCTGTATCCTAACTGACAGCCTGACTGTCTGTATCCTCTAACTAACAGCCTGACAGGCTCTGAGACACACGGTGTGAGGGGACGGAGCTCTGAGACACACAGTGTGAGAGGAAGGAGAGGCTCTGAGACACACGGTGAGAGGGGGACGGAGCTCTGAGACACACAGGGTGAAGGGATGGAGCTCTGAGGCACACGGTGTGAGGGGACAGGGGTCTGAGAGACACAGTGTGAGAGGGGAAGGAGGCTCCTGAGACACACAGGAGGTGAGAGGACGGAGGCTCTGAGACACACAGGGTGAGAGGGACGGAGGCTCCTGAGACACACGGGGGTGAAGGGGACGGAGGCTCTGAGACACGGTGTGAGAGGGACGGAAGGCTCTGTGCAAAGGTGTGAGGGGCACGCAGGCTTCTGTGGTGTGAGGGATGGAGGCTCTAAGACACACGGTGTGAAGGGGACGGAGGCTCAAACACAAAGGTGTGAGAGGGACAGAGGCTCTGTGGTGGGAGAGGGGACGGAGCCCTGAGACACATGGTGAGAGGTGACAGAGGCTCTGAGACACACGGTGAGAAAGGGACGGAGAGCTCTGGGACACACGGTGTGAAGGGGCGAGCTCTGTGGTGTGAGAGAGGGACGGAGTCTCTGTGAGTGTGAGAGGGGATGGAGGCTCACAGACACACGGTGTGAAGGGACGGAGGCCCTGAGACACACGGTGTGAAGAGACAGGAGGCTCTGTGACACACGGTGTGAGAGACGGAGGCTCTAGGACACACTGTGTGTGGTGTGAGAGGGACCGAGGCTCTGACACACGGTGTGTGGTGTGAGAGGGACAGAGCCCTGAGACACACAGTGTGAAGAGGGACAGAGCTCTGTGACACACGGTGTGTGGTGGTGAAGGGACCGAGCTCTGGGACACACGGTGTGGTGGTGTGAGAGGGACGGAGCTCGGTGCATTGCTTACACACTGGAGAGAGGAGGGTGGAGGAGGAGCGGGAAGAAGGATGAGAGGAGAGGGAGGAGTAGGAGGATAGGGGAGGAGGAGAGAGGAGGAGGCGGGAGAGGAGAGGAAGGAGGATCGGGAGGAGGAGGGGAGGAGGAGGAGGATGAGGGAAGGAGGATCGGAAGGAGGAGGGGAGAGGGGAGGGAGGGAGAGAGGGAAGGAGGATCGGGAGGAGGAGGGGAGGAGGAAGGAAGGGAGGAGGGAGGGAGAGGGAGGAGGAGGAGAGGGAGGAGGATCGGAAGAGGAGGGAGGGGGAAAGGGAGGAAAGGATAGGGGAGGAGGATCGGAAGGAGGAGGAGGAGAGGGAGGAGGATCGGGAGGAGGAGGGGGGAGGAGGAGGGAGGGAGAGGGAGGAGGAGGAGGAAGGGAGGAGGATCGGGAGGAAGAGGAAGGAGGAGGGGAGAGGAAGGAGGAGGAGGAGTGGGAGGGAGGGATCGGGAGGAGGAAGGAGGGAGGAGGGAGGGGAAGGAGGAGGGATCGGGAGGAAGAGGAGGAGAGGGAGGAGGAGGAGGAGGGGAGGAGGATCGGGGAGGAGGGAGGAGAGGGAGGAGGAGGGGGAGGAGAGGAGCAGGACAGATTGGATCATCCTGATCACTAGATATAATATCTTGGTCAAATATAACACACTGTAGGGGAGGAGGAGAGGGAGGAGAGGGGGGGCGAGGGGATGGAGGAGGAGAGGAGGAGGTGAGGGGGACGAGAGAGAGGAGGAGAGGAGGAGGACGAGGAGGGAGGAGAGGGGAGGAGAGACATCACCAAACCGCTTGCCCACACAACCCCATCCACTCCTCCTTCTCCTCCTCCTGATCCTCCCACTTCCTCTCATCTGCCCGCACAGTTGAAACCCGGGATTAATCAATGAAGAGCACACTTCTCCAGTGAGGCCAGTGGTCATCGAAGGTGACCATTTGCTCACTGAAATCGGGTTACGATGCCGAACTGCAGTCGGGTGAAGACCCTGGTGAGGACGACGAGCAGATGAGCTTCCCTTAGAGGGTTCCTAACAGTTTGTGCAGAAATTCATTGGTTGTCCAAACCTACAGGTTCATCAGTGGCTGTTCTCAGACGATCTCGCAGGTGAAGAAGCCGGATGTGGAGGTCCTGGGTTGGCATGGTTACACGTGGTCTGTGGATGTGAACCCGATTGGATGTACCGACAAATTATCTCAAACGATGTTGGTAGGCAACAATTCTGGTGGACATTCCTGCAGTCAACATGCCAATTGCTCCCTTCAAAACTTGAGACATCTGTGATATTGTGTTGTGTGACAAAACTTCGCATTTTACAGTGGCTTTTTATGTCCCCAGTACAAGGTGCACCTGTGTAATGATCATGCTGTTTAATCAGCTTCTTGATATGCCACACCTGTCAGGTGGATGGATTTATTTGGCAAAAGAGAACTACTCACTAACAGGGATGGAAACATATTTCTGGGATATTTTACTACATTGATAGTAATACTTGACATGTTTGTGTTTTATACTTTTGTTCAAAATGGTAAGAATTTGTGAATGTGCCTTAGATGGTCGCTGTCCACTGTCCTGTAGTGCTGAACTTCACAGTTCTGATACGGTCGCTGTCCACTGTCCTGTAGTGCTTCAGTTCTTCACAGTCCTGTGGTGATTAACTGATACGGTCGCTGTCCACTGTCCTGTAGTGATTAACTTCACAGTTCTGATACGGTCGCTGTCCACTGTCTTGTGGTGCTGAACTTCACAGTTCCACTGTCCTGAACTTCCACGGTCGGTCTGTCCACTGTCCTGTGGTGATTAACTTCACAGTTCTGATACGGTCGCTGTCCACTGTCTTGTGGTGCTTAACTTCACAGTTCTGATACGGTCGCTGTCCACTGTCCTGTAGTGCTTCACTTCACAGTTCTGATACGGTGTCCACTGTCTTGTGGTGCTTAACTTCACAGTTCTGATACGGTCGCTGTCCACTGTCCTGTAGTGCTTCACTTCACAGTTCTGTACGGTCGCTGTCCACTGTCCTGTGGTCCTGAACTTCACAGTTCTTATATGGTCGCTGTCCACTGTCCTGTAGTGCTGAACTTCACAGTTCTGATACGGTCGCTGTCCACTGTCCTGTGGTCCTGAACATCACAGTTCTGATACGATCGCTGGCCGCTCAGTGGAGCTTCAGTGGAGCTGCTGCTCTAACACACAACAGACCCAGTCTTTACTGCTGCTCAAATACACAACAGACCCAGTCTTTACTGCTGAGGAGGCCGCTGCTCTAATACACAACATACCCAGTCTTTACCACTGAGGAGGCTGCTGCTCTAACACACAACAGATCCAGTCTTTACTGCTGCTCTAATACACAACAGACCCAGTCTTTACTGCTGCTCTAATACACAACAGACCCAGTCTTTACTGCTGCTCTAACACACAACAGACCCAGTCTTTACCACTGAGGAGGCTGCTGCTCTAATACACAACAGACCCAGTCTTTACCACTGAGGAGGCTGCTGCTCTAATACACAACAGACCCAGTCTTTACATGAGGAGGCTGCTGCTCTAATACACAACAGACCCAGTCTTTACCACTGAGGAGGCTGCTGCTCTAATACACAACAGACCCAGTCTTTACCACTGCTGCTGCTCTAATACACAACAGACCCAGTCTTTACTGCTGCTCTAATACACAACAGACCCAGTCTTTACTGCTGCTCTAATACACAACAGACCCAGTCTTTACTGCTGCTCTAATACACACCAGACCCAGTCTTTACCACACAACAGACCCAGTCTTTACTGCTGCTCTAATACACAACAGACCCAGTCTTTACTGCTGCTCTAACACACAACAGACCCAGTCTTACCACTGCTGCTCTAATACACAACAGACCCAGTCTTTACCAACAGACCTTGAAGTCTTTAGGCTGCTCTAATACACAACAGACCCAGTCTTTACCACTGAGTCGGCTGCTGCTCTAACACACAACAGACCCAGCCTCCTACTGCTGCCAATACACAACAGACCCAGTCTTTACTGCTGCTCTAATACACAACAGACCCAGTCTTTACCACTGAGTCGGCCTGCTGCTCTAACACACAACAGACCCAGTCTTTACCACTGAGGAGGCTGCTGCTCTAATACACAACAGACCCAGTCTTTACTGCTGCTCTAACACACAACAGACCCAGTCTTTACTGCTGCTCTAATACACAACATACCCAGTCTTTACTGCTGCTCTAATACACAACATACCCAGTCTTTACTGCTGCTCTAATACACAACAGACCCAGTCTTTACTGCTGCTCTAATACACACCAGACCCAGTCTTTACTGCTGCTCTAATACACAACAGACCCAGTCTTTACTGCTGCTGCTCTAATACACAACAGACCCAGTCTTTACTGCTGCTCTAATACACAACAGACCCAGTCTTTACCACTGAGGAGGCCTGCTGCTCTAACACACAACAGACCCCGTCTTTACCACTGAGGAGGCTGCTGCTCTAATACACAACAGACCCAGTCTTTACCACTGAGGAGGCCTGCTGCTCTAATACACAACAGACCCAGTCTTTACTGCTGCTCTAACACACAACAGACCCAGTCTTTACCACTGAGGAGGCCTGCTGCTCTAACACACAACAGACCCTGTCTTTACCACTGAGGAGGATGCTGCTCAATACACAACAGACCCAGTCTTTACCACTGAGGAGGCCTGCTGCTCTAATACACAACAGACCCAGTCTTTACTGCTGCTCTAACACACAACAGACCCAGTCTTTACCACTGAGGAGGCCTGCTCTTCATTCACAACAGACCCAGTCTTTAATGCTGCTCTAATACACAACAGACCTGGTCTTTACCACTGAGGAGGCTGCTGCTCTTAACACACAACAGACCCAGTCTTTACCACTGAGGAGGCCTCTGCTCTAACACACAACAGACCCAGTCTTTACTGCTGCTGCTCTAATACACAGATCCAGTCTTACCACTGAGGAGGCCTGCCTGCTGTAATACACAACAGACCCAGTCTTTACTGCTGCTCTAATACACAAACAGACCCAGTCTTTACCACTGAGGAAAATCTGCTTGTTTAACACACAACAGACCCAGTCTTTACCACTGAGGAGGCTGCTGCTCTAATACACAACAGACCCAGTCTTTACACACTGAGGAGGCCTGTTGCTCTAATACACACCAGACCCAGTCTTTACTGCTGCTCTATCACAACAGACCCAGTCTTTACTGCTGCTCTAGACAATACAACAGACCCAGTCTTTACCACTGAGGAGGCCTGCTGCTCTAATACACAACAGACCCAGTCTTTACTGCTGCTCTAACACACAACAGACCCAGTCTTTACTGTTGCCTAATACACAACAGACCCAGTCTTTACTGCTGCTCTAATTCACAACATACCCCGTCTTTACCACTGAGGAGGCTGCTGCTCTAATACACAACAGACCAAGTCTTTAATGCTGAGGAGGCCTGCTACTCTAATACACAACAGACCCAGTCTTTACCACTGAGGAGGCCTGCTACTCTAACACACAACAGGACCCAGTCTTTACCACTGAGGAGGCTGCTGCTAATACACAACAGACCCAGTCTTTACCACTGAGGAGGCTGCTGCTCTAATACACAACAGACCCAGTCTTTACCACTGAGGAGGCTGCTGCTCTAATACACAACAGACCCAGTCTTACCACTGAGGAGGCTGCTGCTCTAATACACAACAGACCCAGTCTTTACCACTGAGGAGGCTGCTGCTCTAATACACAACAGACCCAGTCTTTACCACTGAGGAGGCTGCTGCTCTAATACACAACAGACCCAGTCTTTACTGCTGCTCTAACACACAACAGACCCAGTCTTTACTGCTGCTCTAATACACAACATACCCAGTCTTTACTGCTGCTCTAATACACAACAGACCCAGTCTTTACTGCTGCTCTAATACACAACATACCCAGTCTCTTTACTGCTCTAATACACACCAGACCCAGCTCTACTGCTGCTCTAACACACAACAGACCCAGTCTTTACTGCTGCTCTAATACACAACAGACCTGGTCTTTACCACTGAGTCGGCTGCTCTAACACACAACAGACCCCGGGGTTTTACCACTGAGGAGGCTGCTGCTCTAATACACAACAGACCCAGTCTTTACTGCTGCTCTAATACACAACAGACCCAGTCTTTACTGCTGCTCTAATACACAACAGACCCAGTCTTTACCACTGAGTCGGCTGCTGCTCTAACACACAACAGACCCAGTCTTTACTGCTGCTCTAATACAGACCCAGTCTTTACTGCTGCTCTAATACACAACAGACCCAGTCTTTACTGCTGCTCTAATCATTACACCAGACCCAGTCTTTACTGCTGCTCTAACACACAATGATACCCAGTCTTTACTGCTGCTCTAATACACACCAGACCCAGTCTTTACTGCTGCTCTAACACACAACAGACCCAGTCTTTACTGCTGCTCTAATACACAACAGACCCAGTCTTACCACTGAGGAGGCCTGCTGCTCTAATACACAACAGACCCAGTCTTTACTGCTGCTCTAACACAGACAACAGACTCCAGTCTTTACTGCTGCTCTAATACACAACAGACCCAGTCTTTACTGCTGCTCTAATTCACAACATACCCCGTCTTTACCACTGAGGAGGCTGTTGCTCTAATACACAACAGACCCAGTCTTAATGCTGAGGAGGCCTGCTACTCTAATACACAACAGACCCAGTCTTTACCACTGAGGAGGCCTGCTACTCTAATAACAGACCCAGTCTTTACCACTGAGGAGGCTGCTGCTCTAATACACAACAGACCCAGTCTTTACCACTGAGGAGGCTGCTGCTCTAATACACAACAGACCCAGTCTTTACCACTGAGGAGGCTGCTGCTCTAATACACAACAGACCCAGTCTTTACCACTGAGGAGGCTGCTTCTCTAATACACAACAGACCCAGTCTTTGCCACTGAGGAGGCTGCTGCTCTAATACACAACAGACCCAGTCTTTACCACTGAGGAGGTTGCTGCTCTAATACACAACAGACCCAGTCTTTACTGCTGCCTAACACACAATGACCCACTCTTTACTGCTCTAATACACAACATACCCAGTCTTTTACTGCTGCTCTAATACACAACATACCCAGTCTTTACTGCTGCTCTAATACACAACAGACCCAGTCTTTACTGCTGCTCTAATACACAACATACCCAGTCTTTACTGCTGCTCTAATACACACCTGACCCAGTCTTACTGCTGCTCTAACACACAACAGACCCAGTCTTTACTGCTGCTCTAATACACAACAGACCTGGTCTTTACCACTGAGTCGGCTGCTGCTCTAACACACAACAGACCCCGTCTTTACCACTGAGGAGGCTGCTGCTCTAATACACAACAGACCCAGTCTTTACTGCTGCTCTAATACACAACAGACCCAGTCTTTACTGCTGCTCTAATACACAACAGACCCAGTCTTTACCACTGAGTCGGCTGCTGCTCTAACACACAACAGACCCAGTCTTTACTGCTGCTCTAATACACAACAGACCCAGTCTTTACTGCTGCTCTAATACACAACATACCCAGTCTTTACTGCTGCTCTAATACACAACAGACCCAGTCTTTACTGCTGCTCTAATACACAACATACCCAGTCTTTACTGCTGCTCTAATACACACCAGACCCAGTCTTTACTGCTGCTCTAACACACAACAGACCCAGTCTTTACTGCTGCTCAATACCAACAGACCCCGTCTTTACCACTGAGGAGGCCTGCTGCTCTAACACACAACAGACCCCGTCTTTACCACTGGAGGAGGCTGCTGCTCTAATACACAACAGACCCAGTCTTTACCACTGAGGAGGCCTGCTGCTCTAATACACAACAGACCCAGTCTTTACCACTGAGGAGGCTGCTGCTCTAATACACAACAGACCCAGTCTTTACCACTGAGGAGGCCTGCTGCTCTAATACACAACAGACCCAGTCTTTACTGCTGCTCTAACACACAACAGACCCAGTCTTTACCACTGAGGAGGCCTGCTGCTCTAACACACAACAGACCCTGTCTTTACCACTGAGGAGGCTGCTGCTCTAATACACAACAGACCCAGTCTTTACCACTGAGGAGGCTGCTGCTCTAATACACAAATAGACCCAGTCTTTACTGCTGCTCTAACACACAACAGACCCAGTCTTTACCACTGAGGAGGCTGCTGCTCTAATACACAACAGACCCAGTCTTTAATGCTGCTCTAATACACAACAGACCTGGTCTTTACCACTGAGGAGGCCTGCTGCTCTAACACACAACAGACCCAGTCTTTACTGCTGCTCTAGAACAGACCAGTCTTTACCACTGAGGAGGCTGCTGCTCTAACACACAACAGACCCAGTCTTTACCACTGAGGAGGCCTGCTGCTCTAACACACAACAGACCCAGTCTTTACTGCTGCTCTAATACACAACAGACCCAGTCTTTACCACTGAGGAGGCTGCTGCTCTAATACACAACAGACCCAGTCTTTAATGCTGCTCTACTCTTTACCACTGAGGAGGCTGCTGCTCATAACAGACCCAGTCTTTACTGCTGCTCTAACACACAACAGACCCCGTCTTTACCACTGAGAGGCCTGCTGCTCTAATACATAACAGACCCAGTCTTTACCACTGAGGAGGCCTGCTGCTCTAATACACAACAGACCCAGTCTTTACCACTGAGGAGGCTGCTCTAATACACAACAGACCCAGTCTTTACCACTGAGGAGGCCTGCTGCTCTAATACACAACAGACCCAGTCTTTACTGCTGCAATACACAACAGACCCAGTCTTTACCACTGAGGAGGCCTGCTGCTCTAATACACAACAGACCCAGTCTCTTACCACTGAGGAGGCTGCTGCTCTAATACACAACAGACCCAGTCCAGACCCAGTCTTTACCACTGAGGAGGCCTGCTGCTCTAATACACAACAGACCCAGTCTTTACTGCTGCTCAATACACAACAGACCTGGTCTTTACCACTGAGGAGGCCTGCTGCTCTAATACAAACAGACCCAGTCTTTACTGCTGCTCTAATACACAACAGACCAGTCTTTACCACTGAGGAGGCCTGCTGCTCTAACACACAACAGACCCAGTCTTTACCACTGAGGAGGCTGTTGCTCTAACACACAACAGACCCAGTCTTTACTGCTGCTCTCTAATACACAACAGACCCAGTCTTTACCACTGAGGAGGCTGCTCTTAATACACAACAGACCCAGTCTTTACTGCTGCTCTAATACACAACAGACCCAGTCTTTACCACTGAGGAGGCCTGCTGCTCTAATACACAACAGACCCAGTCTTTACCACTGAGGAGGCTGCTGCTCTAATACACAACAGACCCAGTCTTTACCACTGAGGAGGCCTGCTGCTCTAATACACAACAGACCCAGTCTTTACTGCTGCTCTAATACACAACAGACCCAGTCTTTACCACTGAGGAGGCCTGCTGCTCTAATACACAACAGACCCAGTCTTTACCACTGAGGAGGCCTGCTGCTCTAATACACAACAGACCCAGTCTTTACTGCTGCTCTAATACACAACAGACCCAGTCTTTACCACTGAGGAGGCCTGCTGCTCTAATACACAACAGACCCAGTCTTTACTGCTGCTCTAACACACAACAGACCCAGTCTTTACTGCTGCTCTAATACACAACAGACCCAGTCTTTACTGCTGCTCTAATTCACAACATACCCCGTCTTTACCACTGAGGAGGCTGCTGCTCTAATACACAACAGACCCAGTCTTTAATGCTGAGGAGGCCTGCTACTCTAATACACAACAGACCCAGTCTTTACCACTGAGGAGGCCTGCTACTCTAACACACAACAGACCCAGTCTTTACCACTGAGGAGGCTGCTGCTCTAATACACAACAGACCCAGTCTTTACCACTGAGGAGGCCTGCTGCTCTAATACACAACATACCCAGTCTTTACCACTGAGGAGGCTGCTGCTCTAATACACAACAGACCCAGTCTTTACCACTGAGGAGGCTGCTGCTCCAATACACAACAGACCCAGTCTTTACCACTGAGGAGGCTGCTGCTCTAATACACAACAGACCCAGTCTTTACCACTGAGGAGGCTGCTGCTCTAATACACAACAGACCCAGTCTTTACCACTGAGGAGGATGCTGCTCTAATACTCAACAGACCCAGTCTTTACCACTGAGGAGGCTGCTGCTCTAATACACAACAGACCCAGTCTTTACCACTGAGGAGGCTGCTGCTCTAATACACAACAGACCCAGTCTTTACCACTGAGGAGGCTGCTGCTCTAATACACAACAGACCCAGTCTTTACCACTGAGGAGGCCTGCTGCTCTAATACACAACAGACCCAGTCTTTACCACTGAGGAGGCTGCTGCTCTAATACACAACAGACCCAGTCTTTACCACTGAGGAGGCTGCTGCTCTAATACACAACAGACCCAGTCTTTACCACTGAGGAGGCTGCTGCTCTAATACACAACAGACCCAGTCTTTACCACTGAGGAGGCCTGCTGCTCTAATACACAACAGACCCAGTCTTTACCACTGAGGAGGCTGCTGCTCTAATACACAACAGACCCAGTCTTTACCACTGAGGAGGCCTGCTGCTCTAATACACAACAGACCCAGTCTTTACCACTAGGAGGCTGCTGCTCTAATACACAACAGACCCAGTCTTTACCACTGAGGAGGCTGCTGCTCTAATACACAACAGACCCAGTCTTTACCACTGAGGAGGCCTGCTGCTCTAATACACAACAGACCCAGTCTTTACCACTGAGGAGGCTGCTGCTCTAATACACAACAGACCCAGTCTTTACTGCTGCTCTAACACACAACAGACCCAGTCTTTACCACTGAGGAGGCCTGCTGCTCTAACACACAACAGACCCAGTCTTTACCACTGAGGAGGCTGCTGCTCTAATACACAACAGACCCAGTCTTTACCACTGAGGAGGCTGCTGCTCTAATACACAACAGACCCAGTCTTTACTGCTGCTCTAATACACAACAGACCCAGTCTTTACCACTGAGGAGGCTGCTGCTCTAATACACAACAGACCCAGTCTTTACCACTGAGGAGGCTGCTGCTCTAATACACAACAGACCCAGTCTTTACCACTGAGGAGGCCTGCTGCTCTAACACACAACAGACCCAGTCTTTACCACTGAGGAGGCCTGCTGCTCTAATACACAATAGACCCAGTCTTTACT
>NC_060186.1:827210-844710 GCF_021184085.1 Oncorhynchus gorbuscha
TGGGCTGCTCCTCTCAGCTGGGTCTCTCTTGGGCTGCTCCTCTCAGCTGGGTCTCTCTGGGGAGTCTATTGGGCTGCTCCTCTCAGCTGGGTCTCTCTGGGGAGTCTATTGGGCTGCTCCTCTCAGCTGGGTCTCTCTGGGGAGTCTATTGGGCTGCTCCTCTCAGCTGGGTCTCTCTGGGGAGTCTATTGGGCTGCTCCTCTCAGCTGGGTCTCTCTGGGGAGTCTATTGGGCTGCTCCTCTCAGCTGGGTCTCTCTGGGGAGTCTAAAACCACCTGGGATCCCTGACGTTCCTGCTGTCATCTCATCCAGGTCACCATGTTTCTCTCCAATAGGAAGCAGCACTGATTGACAATACATTTCACATGCTGTTGTGCAAATGGAATAGACAACAGGTGGAAATTATAGGCAATTAGCAAGACGCCCCCAATAAAGGAGTGGTTCTGTAGGTGGTGACCACAGACCACTTCTCAGTTGCTATGCTTCCTGGCTGATGTTTTGGTCACTTCTGAATGCTGGCGGTGTTTTCACTCTAGTGGTAGCATGAGACGGAGTCTACAACCCACACAAGTGGCTCAGGTAGTGCAGCTCATCCAGGATGGCACATCAATGCGAGCTGTGGCAAGAAGGTTTGCTGTGTCTGTCAGACTCGTGTCCAGAGCATGGAGGCGCTACCAGGAGACAGGCCAGTACATCAGGAGACGTGGAGGAGGCCGTAGGAGGACAACAACCCAGCAGCAGGACCGCTACCGCCGCCTTTGTACAAGGAGGAGCAGGAGGAGCACTGGCGCCCTGTGCTCTTCAAAGAAGAAAGCAGGTTCACACTGAGCACATGTGACAGACGTGACAGAGTCTGGAGACGCCGTGGAGAACGTTCTGCTGCCTGCAACATCCTCCAGCATGACCGGTTTGGCGGTGGGTCAGTCATGGTGTGGGGTGGCATTTCTTTGGGAGGGGGCGCACAGCCCTCCATGTGCTCGCCAGAGGTAGCCTGCCATTAGGTACTGAGATGAGATCCTCAGACCCCTTGTGAGACCATATGCTGGTGCGGTTGGCCCTTGGTCCCTCCTAATGCCAGACAATGCTAGACCTCATGTGGCTGGAGTGTGTCAGCAGTTCCTGCAAGAGGAAGGCATTGATGCTATGGACTGGCCCGCCCGTTCCCCAGACGTGAATCCAATTGAGCACATCTGGGACATCATGTCTCGCTCCATCCATGATGGATGCTTTAGTCCAGGTCTGGGAGGAGATCCCTCAGGTGACCATCCGCCACCTCATCAGGAGCATGCCCAGGCGTTGTAGGGAGGTCATACAGGCACGTGGAGGCCACACACACTACTGAGCCTCATTTTTGACTTGTTTTAAGGACATTCAAAGTTGGATCAGCCTATAGTGTGGTTTTCCACTTTAATTTTGAGTGTGACTCCAAATCCAGACCTCCATGGGTTGATACATTTCATTTCCATTGATAATTTTTGTGTGATTTTGTTGTCAGCACATTCAACTATGTAAAGACAAAAATTATTTATTAAGAATATTCCATTCATTCAGATCTAGGATGTGTTATTTTAGTGTTCCCTTTACATTTTGGAGCAGGGTACTTCTGTGTTTCCTTCCATTCTCTTATTGGAACCAAGAGAACAACAGGGAACCGTTGAATGACTACAACAAACTCTGTTGGAAACGGTCTCCTTCTTAAAGGGAAACGGTCTCTTCTTAAAGGGAAAGGGTCTCCTTCTTAAAGGGAAACGGTCTCTTCTTAAAGGGAAAGGGTCTCCTTCTTAAAGGGAAACGGTCTCCTTCTTAAAGGGAAACGGTCTCTTCTTAAAGGGAAACGGTCTCCTTCTTAAAGGTAAACGGTCTCTTCTTAAAGGGAAACGGTCTCCTTCTTAAAGGGAAACGGTCTCTTCTTAAAGGGAAACGGTCTCCTTCTTAAAGGGAAACGGTCTCTTCTTAAAGGGAAACTGTCATGTTTTGTCTTAGATTGTCTTGTCATTTTGCTTTTCCTCTGTTCATTTTCCCCTGCTGGTCTTTTTAGGTTCGTTCCCCTTTTTCTCTCTCCCTTCCTCTCTCTCTTCTCTCTATCGTTCCGTTCCTGCTCCCAGCTGTTCCTATTCCCCTAATCAATCATTTAGTCTTCCCACACCTGTTCCTTATCTTTTCCCCTGATTAGAGTCCCTATTTCTTCCCTTGTTTTCCGTTCCTGTCCTTGTCGGATCCTTGTCTATTGTTCACCGTGCTGTGTCTGTGTATCGCCCTGTCGTGTCGTGTTTCCCTCAGATGCTGCGTGGAGAGCAGGTGTCTGAGTCTGCTAGGTTCAAGTGCCTTCCCGAGGCAACCTGCAGTTCTTGATCGAGTCTCCAGTCTGTTCTCGTCATTACGAGTGGAATTATGTCTTATGTTTGTAGAATTACTTTACTGGATTAAAGACTCTGTTTTCGCCAAGTCGCTTTTGGGTCCTCATTCACCTGCATGACAGAAACGGTCTCCTTCTTAAAGGGAAACGGTCTCTTCTTAAAGGGAAACGGTCTCTTCTTAAAGGGAAAGGGTCTCCTTCTTAAAGGGAAACGGTCTCCTTCTTAAAGGGAAACGGTCTCCTTCTTAAAGGGAAACGGTCTCCTTCTTTAAGGGAAAAGGTCTCCTTCTTAAAGGGAAACGGTCTCCTTCTTAAAGGGAAACGGTCTCCTTCTTAAAGGGAAACGGTCTCCTTCTTAAAGGGAAACGGTCTCCTTCTTAAAGGGAAACGGTCTCCTTCTTAAAGGGAAACGGTCTCCTTCTTAAAGGGAAACGGTCTCCTTCTTAAAGGGAAACGGTCTCTTCTTAAAGGGAAATGGTTGTATCTCTATAGTGAGAGGGTCTTCTTAAGGGGTGGTTGTATCTCTATAGTGAGAGGGTCTTGTATCTCTATAGGGGGTGGTTGTATCTCTATAGTGAGAGGGGTCGTTGTCTCTTCTCTAAAGGGGGGTCTCCTATCTCTATAGGGAGAGGGTGGTTGTATCTCTATAGTGAGAGGGGTCTTGTATCTATAGTGAGAGGGTCTTGTATCTCTATAGGGAGAGGGGGGTGGTTGTATCTCTATAGTGAGAGGGTGGTTGTATCTCTATAGTGAAAGGGTCTTGTATCTCTATAGTGAGAGGGGTGGTTGTATCTCTATAGTGAGAGGGTGGTTGTATCTCTATAGTGAGAGGGGTGGTTGTATCTCTATAGTGAGAGGGGTGGTTGTATCTCTATAGTGAGAGGGGTGGTTGTATCTCTATAGTGAGAGGGGTGGTTGTATCTCTATAGTGAGAGGGTGGTTGTATCTCTATAGTGAGAGGGTGTTTGTATCTCTATAGTGAGAGGGGTCTTGTATCTCTATAGTGAGAGGGTGGTTGTATCTCTATAGTGAGAGGGGTCTTGTATCTCTATAGTGAGAGGGGGTGTATCTCTATAGTGAGAGGGGTTGTTGTATCTTGTATCTCTATAGTGAGAGGGGTGGTTGTATCTCTATAGTGAGAGGGGTGGTTGTATCTCTATAGTGAGAGGGGTGGTTGTATCTCTATAGTGAGAGGGGTCGTTGTATCTCTATAGTGAGAGGGGTGGTTGTATCTCTATAGTGAGAGGGGTGGTTGTATCTCTATAGTGAGAGGGGTCGTTGTATCTCTATAGTGAGAGGGTTGGTTGTATCTCTATAGTGAGAGGGTGGTTGTATCTCTATAGTGAGAGGGGTGGTTGTATCTCTATAGTGAGAGGGGTCGTTGTATCTCTATAGTGAGAGGGTGGTTGTATCTCTATAGTGAGAGGGTGGTTGTATCTCTATAGTGAGAGGGGTCGTTGTATCTCTATAGTGAGAGGGGGTGGTTGTATCTCTATAGTGAGAGGGTGGTTGTGAGAGGGGTCGTATCTCTATAGTGAGAGGGTGGTTGTATCTCTATAGTGAGAGGGGTTGGTTGTATCTCTATAGTGAGAGGGGTGGTTGTATCTCTATAGTGAGAGGGTCTCTATAGTGAGAGGGTGGTTGTATCTCTATAGTGAGAGGGGTGGTTGTATCTCTATAGTGAGAGGGGTGGTTGTATCTCTATAGTGAGAGGGGGTGGTTGTATCTCTATAGTGAGAGGGTGATTGTATCTCTATAGTGAGAGGGGTCGTTGTATCTCTATAGTGAGAGGGGTGGTTGTATCTCTATAGTGAGAGGGTGGTTGTATCTCTATAGTGAGAGGGGGTGGTTGTATCTCTATAGTGAGAGGGTGATTGTATCTCTATAGTGAGAGGGTGTTGTATCTCTATAGTGAGAGGGTGGTTGTATCTCTATAGTGAGAGGGGGTTTGTATCTCTATAGTGAGAGGGGTGGTTGTATCTCTATAGTGAGAGGGTGGTTGTATCTCTATAGTGAGAGGGGGTGGTTGTATCTCTATAGTGAGAGGGGTGGTTGTATCTCTATAGTGAGAGGGTTCGTTGTATCTCTATAGTGAGAGGGGTCGTTGTATCTCTATAGTGAGAGGGTGGTTGTATCTCTATAGTGAGAGGGGTCGTTGTATCTCTATAGTGAGAGGGGTGGTTGTATCTCTATAGTGAGAGGGTGGTTGTATCTCTATAGTGAGAGGGGTGGTTGTATCTCTATAGTGAGAGGGGTCGTTGTATCTCTATAGTGAGAGGGGGTGGTTGTATCTCTATAGTGAGAGGGGTGGTTCTATAGTGAGAGGGGTCTCTATAGTGAGAGGGGTGAGAGGGGGTTGTATCTCTATAGTGAGAGGGGTCGTTGTATCTCTATAGTGAGAGGGGTCTTTGTATCTCTATAGTGAGAGGGTGGTTGTATCTCTATAGTGAGAGGGGTGGTTGTATCTCTATAGTGAGAGGGGTGGTTGTATCTCTATAGTGAGAGGGGTCGTTGTATCTCTATAGGGGTGGTTGTATCTCTATAGTGAGAGGGGTGGTTGTATCTCTATAGTGAGAGGGGTGGTTGTATCTCTATAGTGAGAGGGTGGTTGTATCTCTATAGTGAGAGGGTGGTTGTATCTCTATAGTGAGAGGGGTCGTTGTATCTCTATAGTGAGAGGGGTGGTTGTATCTCTATAGTGAGAGGGTGGTTGTATCTCTATAGTGAGAGGGGTCGTTGTATCTCTATAGTGAGAGGGGTGGTTGTATCTCTATAGTGAGAGGGGGTGGTTGTATCTCTATAGTGAGAGGGGTGGTTGTATCTCTATAGTGAGAGGGGTGGTTGTATCTCTATAGTGAGAGGGTGGTTGTATCTCTATAGTGAGAGGGGTCGTTGTATCTCTATAGTGAGAGGGGTCGTTGTATCTCTATAGTGAGAGGGTGGTTGTATCTCTATAGTGAGAGGGGTGTTGTATCTCTATAGTGAGAGGGTGTTGTATCTCTATAGTGAGAGGGGTGGTTGTATCTCTATAGTGAGAGGGGTCGTTGTATCTCTATAGTGAGAGGGGTTTGTATCTCTATAGTGAGAGGGGTGGTTGTATCTCTATAGTGAGAGGGGTGGTTGTATCTCTATAGTGAGAGGGTGGTTGTATCTCTATAGTGAGAGGGGTGGTTGTATCTCTATAGTGAGAGGGGTGGTTGTATCTCTATAGTGAGAGGGGTTGTATCTCTATAGTGAGAGGGTGGTTGTATCTCTATAGTGAGAGGGGTTGTATCTCTATAGTGAGAGGGTGGTTGTATCTCTATAGTGAGAGGGTGGTTGTATCTCTATAGTGAGAGGGGTCGTTGTATCTCTATAGTGAGAGGGGTGTTGTATCTCTATAGTGAGAGGGTGGTTGTATCTCTATAGTGAGAGGGGTGGTTGTATCTCTATAGTGAGAGGGGTATCTCTATAGTGAGAGGGTTGTATCTCTATAGTGAGAGGGGTGGTTGTATCTCTATAGTGAGAGGGTGGTTGTATCTCTATAGTGAGAGGGGTGGTTGTATCTCTATAGTGAGAGGGGTGTTGTATCTCTATAGTGAGAGGGGTGGTTGTAGTGAGAGGGGTGTTGTATCTCTATAGTGAGAGGGGTCGTTGTATCTCTATAGTGAGAGGGGTGGTTGTATCTCTATAGTGAGAGGGGTGGTTGTATCTCTATAGTGAGAGGGGTGGTTGTATCTCTATAGTGAGAGGGGTGGTTGTATCTCTATAGTGAGAGGGGTGGTTGTATCTCTATAGTGAGAGGGGTCGTTGTATCTCTATAGTGAGAGGGGTCGTTGTATCTCTATAGTGAGAGGGTGGTTGTATCTCTATAGTGAGAGGGGTCGTTGTATCTCTATAGTGAGAGGGGTCGTTGTATCTCTATAGTGAGAGGGGTGGTTGTATCTCTATAGTGAGAGGGGTGGTTGTATCTCTATAGTGAGAGGGTGTGAGAGGGGGTTTGTATCTCTATAGTGAGAGGGGTGGTTGTATCTCTATAGTGAGAGGGGTGGTTGTATCTCTATAGTGAGAGGGGTCGTTGTATCTCTATAGTGAGAGGGGTGGTTGTATCTCTATAGTGAGAGGGTTGTATCTCTATAGTGAGAGGGGTGTATCTCTATAGTGAGAGGGGTGGTTGTATCTCTATAGTGAGAGGGGTGGTTGTATCTCTATAGTGAGAGGGGTGGTTGTATCTCTATAGTGAGAGGGGTGGTTGTATCTCTATAGTGAGAGGGTGGTTGTATCTCTATAGTGAGAGGGGTTGGTTGTATCTCTATAGTGAGAGGGTGGTTGTATCTCTATAGTGAGAGGGGTTGTTGTATCTCTATAGTGAGAGGGGTCGTTGTATCTCTATAGTGAGAGGGGTTGTATCTCTATAGTGAGAGGGGTCGTTGTATCTCTATAGTGAGAGGGGTTGTTGTATCTCTATAGTGAGAGGGGTCGTTGTATCTCTATAGTGAGAGGGGTTGTTGTATCTCTATAGTGAGAGGGGTCGTTGTATCTCTATAGTGAGAGGGGTCGTTGTATCTCTATAGTGAGAGGGTTTGCTCTGAGGGTTTTCATGAAGTTCAATCACAATGCAGGTGAAGGCAGAGGAAGGAAACAAGGAAGTGATATATTGAACTCAGCCGACAGGGCAGGCAGTGTACTGTACTGTAACACACCAGAGAAGAAGAGGACTAGGGCTCCTTCGATACTGGAATCATCTAGAATCTAGTTGCCTGTTTGGCATGACAACCATAAGAGTTGGCTATAGGCCTACAGAACAACAGGTCTGGGACCAGGCTAGTTGGCTATAGGCCTACAGAACAGGGACCAGGCTAGTTGGCTATAGACCTACAGAACAACAGATCTGGGACCAGGCTAGTTGGCTATAGGCCTACAGAACAGGGACCAGGCTAGTTGGCTATAGGCCTACAGAACAGGGACCAGGCTAGTTGGCTATAGACCTACAGAACAGGGACCAGGCTAGTTGGCTATAGGCCTACAGAACAACAGAACAGGGACCAGGCTAGTTGGCTATAGACCTACAGAACAGGGACCAGGCTAGTTGGCTATAGGCCTACAGAACAGGGACCAGGCTAGTTGGCTATAGGCCTACAGAACAACAGAACAGGGACCAGGCTAGTTGGCTATAGGCCTACAGAACAACAGAACAGGGACCAGGCTAGTTGGCTATAGGCCTACAGAACAACAGAACAGGGACCAGGCTAGTTGGCTATAGACCTACAGAACAGGGACCAGGCTAGTTGGCTATAGGCCTACAGAACAGGGACCAGGCTAGTTGGCTATAGGCCTACAGAACAGGCTAGTTGGCTATAGGCCTACAGAACAGGGACCAGGCTAGTTGGCTATAGGCCTACAGAACAGGGACCTAGAACAACAGAACAGGGACCAGGCTAGGTGGCTATAGGCCTGGCTATAGGCCTACAGAACAGGGACCAGGCTAGTTGGCTATAGGCCTACAGAACAGGGACCAGGCTAGTTGGCTATAGGCCTACAGAACAACAGAACAGGGACCAGGCTAGTTGGCTATAGGCCTACAGAACAGAACAGGGACCAGGCTACCAGGCTAGTTGGCTATAGGCCTACAGAACAGGGACCAGGCTAGTTGGCTATAGGCCTACAGAACAGGGACCAGGCTAGTTGGCTATAGGCCTACAGAACAACAGAACAGGGACCAGGCTAGTTGGCTATAGGCCTACAGAACAACAGAACAGGGACCAGGCTAGTTGGCTATAGGCCTACAGAACAGGGACCAGGCTAGTTGGCTATAGGCCTACAGAACAGGGACCAGGCTAGTTGGCTATAGGCCTTGGCTATAGGGACCAGGCAGAACAACAGAACAGGGACCAGGCTAGTTGGCTATAGGCCTACAGAACAACAGAACAGGGACCAGGCTAGTTGGCTATAGGCCTACAGAACAGGGACCAGGCTAGTTGGCTATAGGCCTACAGAACAGGGACCAGGCTAGTTGGCTATAGGCCTACAGAACAGGGACCAGGCTAGTTGGCTATAGGCCTACAGAACAGGGACCAGGCTAGTTGGCTATAGGCCTACAGAACAGGGACCAGAACAGGCCTACAGAACCAGGGACCAGGCTAGTTGGCTATAGACCTACAGAACAGGGACCAGGCTAGTTGGCTATAGGCCTACAGAACAGGGACCAGGCTAGTTGGCTATAGGCCTACAGAACAGGGACCAGAACCTAGAACAGGACCAGGCTAGTTGGCTATAGGCCTACAGAACAACAGAACAGGGACCAGGCTAGTTGGCTATAGGCCTACAGAACAGGGACCAGGCTAGTTGGCTATAGGCCTACAGAACAGGGACCAGGCTAGTTGGCTATAGGCCTACAGAACAACAGAACAGGGACCAGGCTAGAACATAGGCCTACAGAACAGGGACCAGGGCCTACAGACCAGGCTAGTTGGCTATAGGCCTACAGAACAGGGACCAGGCTAGTTGGCTATAGGGGACCAGGCTAGTTGGCTACAGAACAGAACAGGACCAGGCTAGTTGGCTATAGGCCTAGAACAGGGACCAGGCTAGTTGGCTATAGGCCTACAGAACAGGGACCAGGCTAGTTGGCTATAGGCCTACAGAACAACAGAACAGGGACCAGGCTAGTTGGCTATAGGCCTACAGAACAACAGAACAGGGACCAGGCTAGTTGGCTATAGGCCTACAGAACAGGGACCAGGCTAGTTGGCTATAGGCCTACAGAACAGGGACCAGGCTAGTTGGCTACCAGGGACCAGGCTAGTTGGCTATAGGCCTACAGAACAACAGAACAGGGACCAGGCTAGTTGGCTATAGGCCTACAGAACAGGGACCAGGCTAGTTGGCTATAGGCCTACAGAACAGGGACCAGAATAGGGACTACAGAACAACAGAACAGGGACCAGGCTAGTTGGCTATAGGCCTACAGAACAACAGAACAGGGACCAGGCTAGTTGGCTATAGGCCTACAGAACAGGGACCAGGCTAGTTGGCTATAGGCCTACAGAACAGGGACCAGGCTAGTTGGCTATAGGCCTACAGAACAACAGAACAGGGACCAGGCTAGTTGGCTATAGGCCTACAGAACAGGGACCAGGCTAGTTGGCTATAGGCCTACAGAACAGGGACCAGGCTAGTTGGCTATAGGCCTACAGAACAGGGACCAGGCTAGTTGGCTATAGGCCAGAACAGAACAACTATATCAGAACAGGGACCAGGCTAGTTGGCTATAGGCCTACAGAACAGGGACCAGGCTAGTTGGCTATAGGCCTACAGAACAGGGACCAGGCTAGTTGGCTATAGGCCTACAGAACAGAACAGGGACCAGGCTAGTTGGCTATAGGCCTACAGAACAACCAGAACAGGGGACCAGGCTAGTTGGCTATAGGCCTACAGAACAGGGACCAGGCTAGTTGGCTATAGGCCTACAGAACAGGGGACCAGGGCTAGTTGGCTATAGGCCTACAGAACAACCAGAACCTACAGGGACCAGGCTAGTTGGCTATAGGCCTACAGAACAACAGAACAGGGACCAGGCTAGTTGGCTATAGGCCTACAGAACAGGGACCTACAGAAGAACAGGGACCAGGCTAGTTGGCTATAGGCCTACAGAACAGGGACCAGGCTAGTTGGGGGACCAGGCTAGTTGGCTATAGGCCTACAGAACAACAGAACAGGGACCAGGCTAGTTGGCTATAGGCCTACAGAACAGGGACCAGGCTAGTTGGCTATAGGCCTACAGAACAGGGACCAGGCTAGTTGGCTATAGGCCTACAGAACAGGGACCAGGCTAGTTGGCTATAGGCCTACAGAACAGGGACCAGGCTAGTTGGCAGGCCTACAGAACAGAACAGGGACCAGGCTAGTTGGCTATAGGCCTACAGAACAACAGAACAGGAACAGGGACCAGGCTAGTTGGCTATAGGCCTACAGAACAGGGACCAGGCTAGTTGGCTATAGGCCTACAGAACAGGGACCAGGCTAGTTGGCTATAGGCCTACAGAACAGGGACCAGGCTAGTTGGCTATAGGCCTACAGAACAACAGAACAGGGACCAGGCTAGTTGGCTATAGGCCTACAGAACAGGGACCAGGCTAGTTGGCTATAGGCCTACAGAACAACAGAACAGGGACCAGGCTAGTTGGCTATAGGCCTACAGAACAGGGACCAGAACTATAGGCCTACAGACCAGGCTAGTTGGCTATAGGCCTACAGAACAGGGACCAGGCTAGTTGGCTATAGGCCTACAGAACAGGGACCAGGCTAGTTGGCTATAGGCCTACAGAACAGGGACCAGGCTAGTTGGCTATAGACCTACAGAACAACAGAACAGGGACCAGGCTAGTTGGCTATAGGCCTAGAACAGGGACCTACAGAACAACAGAACAGGGACCAGGCTAGTTGGCTATAGGCCTACAGAACAGGGACCAGGCTAGTTGGCTATAGGCCTACAGAACAGGGACCAGGCTAGTTGGCTATAGGCCTAGTTGGCTATAGGCCTAGAACAGGGACCAGGCTAGTTGGCTATAGGCCTACAGAACAGGCTAGTTGGCTATAGGCCTACAGAACAGGGACCAGGGCCTACAGAACCTATAGGCCTAGGGGACCAGGCTAGTTGGCTATAGGCCTACAGAACAGGGACAGAACAGGGACCAGGCTAGTTGGCTATAGGCCTACAGAACAGGGACCAGGCTAGTTGGCTATAGGCCTACAGAACAACAGAACAGGGACCAGGCTAGTTGGCTATAGGCCTACAGAACAGGGACCAGGCTAGTTGGCTATAGGCCTACAGAACAACAGAACAGGGACCAGGCTAGTTGGCTATAGGCCTACAGAACAGGGACCAGGCTAGTTGGCTATAGGCCTACAGAACAGGGACCAGGCTAGTTGGCTATAGGCCTACAGAACAGGGACCAGGCTAGTTGGCTATAGGCCTACAGAACAGGGACCAGGCTAGTTGGCTATAGGCCTACAGAACAGGGACCAGGCTAGTTGGCTATAGGCCTACAGAACAGGGACCAGGCTAGTTGGCTATAGGCCTACAGAACAGGGACCAGGCTAGTTGGCTATAGGCCTACAGAACAACAGATCTGGGACCAGGCTGTGATGTGGTTTGTTAAGACTTGAGCTGCTGGACATGTGTTTTCATGCTCCGGTGGACATATTGAAATGTTACGCAAGACCTCATCCTCTCAACATGACACAATGGACCAAGCCACACCCCCCCCCCCTGATGAGAAGGAGAGGGAGAGAGAGAGAGAGAGAGAGAGAGAGAGAGAGAGAGAGAGAGAGAGAGAGAGAGAGAGAGAGAGAGAGAGAGAGAGAGATCTGAGAGACAGAGAGAGAGAGAGAGAGAAGAGAGAGAGAGAGAGAGAGGAGAGAGAGAGAGGGATGACACAATGGAAGAGAGAGAGAGAGAGAGGGGGGAGCAAGAGAGAGAGAGAGGGAGGAGAGGGAAAAAGAGAGAGTGAGAGAGAAAGAGAGAGGGGGGAGAGGGCAAAAGAGAGAGTGAGAGAGAGAGAGTGAGTTGGAGGCCTAGGGCGCCTCTGAAGCCCTATGTAGTGCACTACTTTGACCAGAGAAAATGGCACACTATTCCTTATAATATTGTGCATTAATTTTGACGGTCTATAGTAGTGTACTATATAGGGAATAGGGCTCTGGTCTAAAGTAGTGCACTATATAGGGAATAGGGCCCTGGTCTATAGTAGTGCACTATATAGGGAATGGGGCTCTGGTCTATAGTAGTGCACTATATAGGGAATAGGGACTTGGTCTATATATAGGGAATAGGGTGTCTTAGAGCCCTGGTCTATAGTAGTGTACCCTATAGGGAATAGAGCCCTGTTCTATAGTAGTGTACTATATAGGGAATAGGGTTATGGTCTATAGTAGTGCACTATATAGGGAATAGGGCTCTGGTCTAAAATAGTGCACTATATAGGGAATAGGGTGCCTTAGAGCACTGGTCTATAGTAGTGTACTATATAGGGAATAGGGCTCTGGTCTATAGTAGTGTACTATATAGGGAATAGGGCTCTGGTCTATTGTAGTGTACTATATAGGGAATAGGGTTATGGTCTATAGTAGTGCACTATATAGGGAATAGGGCTCTGGTCTATAGTAGTGTACTATATAGGGAATTGGGTGTCTTAGAGCCCTGGTCTATAGTAGTGTACTATATAGGGAATAGAGCCCTGGTCTATAGTAGTGTACTCTATCGGGAATAGGGTTATGGTCTATAGTAGTGCACTATATAGGGAATAGGGCTCTGGTCTAAAATAGTGCACTATATAGGGAATGGGGTGCCAACAGGTTGCCTATATATAGTGTATATAGAGGGAGGAGCCCAGATGCCTACAGGGTGCCTATATATAGTGTACATAGAGCAAGGATCCCAGGTGCTAACAGGGTGCCTATATATAGTGTATATAGAGGGAGGAGCCTAATAGGATGCCTATATATGGTATATAGAGGGAGGAGCCCCGGTGCTAACAGAAGCCACAGGGGGCGGGGTTAAAGGCCAGAGAGGAGTGATGTCGCCACCCCAGATCCCAGAGAAGCTATGACAGACATTGAGAGATGCTGATTTAAGTGTGGTATAAATCCCAAGTGTAGACAGAGCGGTATTTCACCCCCCCTGAACGCTGAAACGAACATCAGCCAGGGTGCCTATATATAGTGTATATAGAGGGAGGAGCCTAACAGGGTGCCTATATATAGTGTATATAGAGGGAGGAGCCTAACAGGGTGCCTATATATAGTGTATATAGAGGGAGGAGCCTAACAGGGTGCCTATATATAGTGTATATAGAGGGAGGAGCCTAACCGGGTGCCTATATATAGTGTATATAGAGGGAGGAGCCTAACAGGGTGCCTATATATAGTGTATATAGAGGGAGGAGCCTAACAGGGTGCCTATATATAGTGTATATAGAGGGAGGAGCCTAACAGGGTGCCTATATATAGTCTATATAGAGGGAGGAGCCTAACAGGGTGCCTATATATAGTGTATATAGAGGGAGGAGCCTAACAGGGTGCCTATATATAGTGTATATAGAGGGAGGAGCCTAACAGGGTGCCTATATATAGTCTATATAGAGGAGGAGCCTAACAGGGTGCCTATATACAGTGTATATAGAGGGAGGAGCCTAACAGGGTGCCTATATATAGTGTATATAGAGGGAGGAGCCTAACAGGGTGCCTATATATAGTGTATATAGAGGAGGAGCCTAACAGGGTGCCTATATATAGTGTATATAGAGGGAGGAGCCTAACCGGGTGCCTATATATAGTGTATATAGAGGGAGGAGCCTAACAGGGTGCATATATAGTGTATATAGAGGGAGGAGCCTAACAGGGTGCCTATATATAGTCTATATAGAGGGAGGAGCCTAACAGGGTGCCTATATATAGTCTATATAGAGGGAGGAGCCTAACAGGGTGCCTATATATAGTGTATATAGAGGGAGGAGCCTAACAGGGTGCCTATATATAGTGTATATAGAGGAGGAGCCTAACAGGGTGCCTATATATAGTGTATATAGAGGGAGGAGCCTAACAGGGTGCCTATATATAGTGTATATAGAGGGAGGAGCCTAACAGGGTGCCTATATATAGTGTATATAGAGGGAGGAGCCTAACAGGGTGCCTATATATAGTGTATATAGAGGGAGGAGCCTAACAGGGTGCCTATATATAGTGTATATAGAGGGAGGAGCCTAACAGGGTGCCTATATATAGTGTATATAGAGGGAGGAGCCTAACAGGGTGCCTATATATTGTATATAGAGGGAGGAGCCTAACAGGGTGCCTATATATAGTGTATATAGAGGAGGAGCCTAACAGGGTGCCTATATATAGTGTATATAGAGGGAGGAGCCTAACAGGGTGCCTATATATAGTGTATATAGAGGGAGGAGCCTAACAGGGTGCCTATATATAGTGTATATAGAGGGAGGAGCCTAACAGGGTGCCTATATATAGTGTATATAGAGGGAGGAGCCTAACAGGGTGCCTATATATAGTGTATATAGAGGGAGGAGCCTAACAGGGTGCCTATATATAGTGTATATAGAGGGAGGAGCCTAACAGGGTGCCTATATATAGTGTATATAGAGGGAGGAGCCTAACAGGGTGCCTATATATAGTGTATATAGAGGGAGGAGCCTAACAGGGTGCCTATATATAGTGTATATAGAGGGAGGAGCCTAACATGGTGCCTATATATAGTGTATATAGAGGGAGGAGCCTAACAGGTACATCAGCGAGCTCCGAAAGGGACAGTGACACGTCTTGTTGTAGTTTTGCCTCTCAGCACATTGCATATTAAATGATACAATGTGACTGTGAGGTCAAAGTGCAAACCGTCAGCTTTAATTTTGACGAACAGAAATCACAGCACTTCCTGTACGTAGTTCCTCCATTTTAGGGGGGGGGGGGGATCAAAAGTATTGGGACAAATTCACTTTAATGTGTTTTAAAAGAAGCCAAATGTTAATTCGTAGCGCACAATGATTACATCCAGATTACATCCAGCTTGTGACTCTATAAACCTGCATTTGCTGTTTGTTTTGGTTGTGTTTCAGATTATTTCTGGGCCCAATAGAAATGAATGGGAAATAATTATTGTAAATAAGAGAATATAATATGTTTGTAAACGTCTACATTCATGTTCAAGACATGCTAACCTCTCACCATTACAATAACAGGGGAGGTTAGCATACTTCCAAGACATGCTAACCTCTCACCATTACAATAACAGGGGAGGTTAGCATACCTCCAAGACATGCTAACCTCTCACCATTACAATAACAGGGGAGGTTAGCATACTTCCAAGACATGCTAACCTCTCACCATTACAATAACAGGGGAGGTTAGCATACCTCCAAGACATGCTAACCTCTCACCATTACAATAACAGGGGAGGTTAGCATACCTTCAAAACATGCTAACCTCTCACCATTACAATAACAGGGGAGGTTAGCATACCTCCAAGACATGCTAACCTCTCACCATTACAATAACAGGGAGGTTAGCATACCTCCAAGACATGCTAACCTCTCACCATTACAATAACAGGGGAGGTTAGCATACCTCCAAGACATGCTAACCTCTCACCATTACAATAACAGGGAGGTTAGCATACCTCCAAGACATGCTAACCTCTCACCATTACAATAACAGGGGAGGTTAGCATACCTCCAAGACATGCTAACCTCTCACCATTACAATAACAGGGGAGGTTAGCATACCTCCAAAACATGCTAACCTCTCACCATTACAATAACAGACAGAACGATAAAGGGTATTGACCCACCAGACAGAATGATACAGGGTATTGACTCACCAGACTGAATGATACAGGGTATTGACTCACCAGACAGAATGATACAGGGTATTGACTCACCAGACCGAATGATGCAGGGTATTGACTCACCAGACCGAATGATAAAGGGTATTGACTCACCAGACAGAATGATACAGGGTATTGACTCACCAGACAGCATGATGTACATGATGTAGAGTTATTAAAGTGACTCTGCATAATAACAGAGAGTAGCAGCAGTGTAGAAGAGGGGAGTGTTGCATCACCAGGCAGTGATGCAACCATTCAGGATGCTCTCGATGGTGCAGCTGTAAAACCTTTTGAGGATCTGAGGACACATGCCAAATCTTTTCAGTCTCCTCAGGGGGCAGGTTTTGTTGTGCCCTCTTCACAACTGTCTTGGTGTGTTTGAACCATGATAGTTTGTTGGTGATGTGGACACCAAGGAACTTGAAACTCTCAACCTGCTCCACTGCAGCCCCGTCGATGAGAATGGGGGCGTGCTCGGTCCTCTTTTTCCTAATAGTCCACAATCATCTCCTTAGTCTTGGTTACGTTGAAGGAGAGGTTGTTGCCCTGGCACCACACGGCCAGGTCTCTGAACTCCTCCCTATAGGCTGCCTCGTCGACGTCGGTGATCAGGCCAACAACTGTTGCGTCGTCTGCAACCTTAAGGATGGTGTTGGAGTCGTGCCTGGCCGTGCAGCCATGACTGAACAGGGAGTACAGGGAGGGACTGAGCACGCACCCCTGAGGGGCCCCCGTGTTGAGGATCAGCGTGGCAGATGTGTTGTTACCTACCCTCACCACCTGGGGGCTCCTGTATTGAGGATCAGCATGGTAGATGTGTTGTTACCTACCCTCACCACCTGGGGGGCTCCTGTATTGAGGATCAGCATGGTAGATGTGTTGTTACCTACCCTCACCACCTGGGGGCTCCTGTATTGAGGATCAGCGTGGCAGATGTGTTGTTACCTACCCTCACCACCTGGGGGCGACCCGTCAGGAAGTCCAGGATCCAGTTGCAGAGGGAGGTGTTTAGTCCCAGGATCCTTAGCTTATTAATGAGGTTTGAGGGCACTATGGTGTTGAATGCTGAGCTGTACATCAATGAACAGCATTCTCACACAGGTGTTCCTTTTGTCCAGGTGGGAAAGGGCAGTGCGGAGGGCAAGAGAGATGGCATCATCTGTGGATCTGTTGGGGCGGTGTGCGAATTGGAGTGGGTCTAGGGTTTCTGGGATAAAGGTGTTGATGTGAGCCCTTACCAGCCTTTCAATTTAGACAGGTTACCTTAGTGTTCTTGGGCACAGGGACTATGGTGGTCTGCTTGAAACATGTTGGTATTACAGACTCGGACAGGGAGAGGTTGAATAACACACACAGACTCTACATGCTGTTCTGTTTCTATAGGTAGGAGTCAACCACACACAGACTCTACATGCTGTTCTGTTTCTATAGGTAGGACTCAACCACACACAGACTCTACATGCTGTTCTGTTTCTATAGGTAGGAGTCAACCACACACAGGGGCACATGCTGTTCTGTTTCTATAGGTAGGAGTCAACCACACACAGACTCTACATGCTGTTCTGTTTCTATAGGTAGGACTCAACCACACACAGACTCTACATGCTGTTCTGTTTCTATAGGTAGGAGTCAACCACACACAGACTCTACATGCTGTTCTGTTTCTATAGGTAGGAGTCAACCACACACAGACTCTACATGCTGTTCTGTTTCTATAGGTAGGACTCAACCACACACAGACTCTACATGCTGTTCTGTTTCTATAG
>NC_060186.1:852210-879710 GCF_021184085.1 Oncorhynchus gorbuscha
GACCAGTCATTACTGATGGAGGGTAGTGGTCAGGGACCAGGGACCAGTCATTACTGATGGAGGGTAGTGGTCAGGGACCAGTCATTACTGATGGAGGGTAGTGGTCAGGGACCAGGGACCAGTCATTACTGATGGAGGGTAGTGGTCAGGGACCAGTCATTACTGATGGAGGGTAGTGGTCAGGGACCAGTCATTACTGATGGAGGGTAGTGGTCAGGGACCAGGGACCAGTCATTACTGATGGAGGGTAGTGGTCAGGGACCAGTCATTACTGATGGAGGGTAGTGGTCAGGGACCAGTCATTACTGATGGAGGGTAGTGGTCAGGGACCAGTCATTACTGATGGAGGTTAGTGGTCAGGGACCAGTCATTACTGATGGAGGGTAGTGGTCAGGGACCAGTCATTACTGATGGAGGGTAGTGGTCAGGGACCAGTCATTACTGATGGAGGTTAGTGGTCAGGGACCAGGGACCAGTCATTACTGATGGAGGGTAGTGGTCAGGGACCAGTCATTACTGATGGAGGTTAGTGGTCAGGGACCAGGGACCAGTCATTACTGATGGAGGGTAGTGGTCAGGGACCAGTCATTACTGATGGAGGTTAGTGGTCAGGGACCAGTCATTACTGATGGAGGGTAGTGGTCAGGGACCAGTCATTACTGATGGAGGTTAGTGGTCAGGGACCAGGGACCAGTCATTACTGATGGAGGGTAGTGGTCAGGGACCAGTCATTACTGATGGAGGGTAGTGGTCAGGGACCAGTCATTACTGATGGAGGGTAGTGGTCAGGGACCAGTCATTACTGATGGAGGGTAGTGGTCAGGGACCAGTCATTACTGATGGAGGGTAGTGGTCAGGGACCAGTCATTACTGATGGAGGGTAGTGGTCAGGGACCAGTCATTACTGATGGAGGGTAGTGGTCAGGGACCAGTCATTACTGATGGAGGTTAGTGGTCAGGGACCAGTCATTACTGATGGAGGGTAGTGGTCAGGGACCAGTCATTACTGATGGAGGTTAGTGGTCAGGGACCAGTCATTACTGATGGAGGGTAGTGGTCAGGGACCAGTCATTACTGATGGAGGGTAGGGTCAGGGACCAGTCATTACTGATGGAGGTTAGTGGTCAGGGACCAGTCATTACTGATGGAGGTTAGTGGTCAGGGACCAGTCATTACTGATGGAGGTTAGTGGTCAGGGACCAGTCATTACTGATGGAGGTTAGTGGTCAGGGACCAGTCATTACTGATGGAGGGTAGTGGTCAGGGACCAGTCATTACTGATGGAGGGTAGTGGTCAGGGACCAGGGACCAGTCATTACTGATGGAGGTTAGTGGTCAGGGACCAGTCATTACTGATGGAGGTTAGTGGTCAGGGACCAGTCATTACTGATGGAGGGTAGTGGTCAGGGACCAGTCATTACTGATGGAGGGTAGTGGTCAGGGACCAGTCATTACTGATGGAGGTCAGTGGTCAGGGGAGTGGTCAGGGACCAGGGACCAGTCATTACTGATGGAGGGTAGTGGTCAGGGACCAGGGACCAGTCATTACTGATGGAGGGTAGTGGTCAGGGACCAGTCATTACTGATGGAGGGTAGTGGTCAGGGACCAGTCATTACTGATGGAGGTTAGTGGTCAGGGACCAGTCATTACTGATGGAGGGTTAGTGGTCAGGGACCAGGGACCAGTCATTACTGATGGAGGTTAGTGGTCAGGGACCAGGGGACCAGTCATTACTGATGGAGGGTAGTGGTCAGGGACCAGTCATTACTGATGGAGGGTAGTGGTCAGGGACCAGTCATTACTGATGGAGGGTAGTGGTCAGGGACCAGTCATTACTGATGGAGGGTAGTGGTCAGGGACCAGTCATTACTGATGGAGGTTAGTGGTCAGGGACCAGTCATTACTGATGGAGGGTAGTGGTCAGGGACCAGTCATTACTGATGGAGGGTAGTGGTCAGGGACCAGTCATTACTGATGGAGGTTAGTGGTCAGGGACCAGTCATTACTGATGGAGGTTAGTGGTCAGGGACCAGTCATTACTGATGGAGGGTAGTGGTCAGGGACCAGTCATTACTGATGGAGGTTAGTGGTCAGGGACCAGTCATTACTGATGGAGGTTAGTGGTCAGGGACCAGTCATTACTGATGGAGGGTAGTGGTCAGGGACCAGTCATTACTGATGGAGGTTAGTGGTCAGGGACCAGTCATTACTGATGGAGGTTAGTGGTCAGGGACCAGTCATTACTGATGGAGGTTAGTGGTCAGGGACCAGTCATTACTGATGGAGGTTAGTGGTCAGGGACCAGTCATTACTGATGGAGGGTAGTGGTCAGGGACCAGTCATTACTGATGGAGGGTAGTGGTCAGGGACCAGTCATTACTGATGGAGGTTAGTGGTCAGGGACCAGGGACCAGTCATTACTGATGGAGGTTAGTGGTCAGGGACCAGTCATTACTGATGGAGGTTAGTGGTCAGGGACCAGGGACCAGTCATTACTGATGGAGGGTAGTGGTCAGGGACCAGTCATTACTGATGGAGGTTAGGTGGGACAGGGACCAGTCATTACTGATGGAGGTTAGTGGTCAGGGACCAGTCATTACTGATGGAGGGTAGTGGTCAGGGACCAGTCATTACTGATGGAGGTTAGTGGTCAGGGACCAGTCATTACTGATGGAGGTTAGTGGTCAGGGACCAGGGACCATTACTGATGGAGGGTAGTGGTCAGGGACCAGTCATTACTGATGGAGGTTAGTGGTCAGGGACCAGTCATTACTGATGGAGGTTAGTGGTCAGGGACCAGTCATTACTGATGGAGGTTAGTGGTCAGGGACCAGTCATTACTGATGGAGGTTAGTGGTCAGGGACCAGTCATTACTGATGGAGGTTAGTGGTCAGGGACCAGTCATTACTGATGGAGGTTAGTGGTCAGGGACCAGTCCATTACTGATGGAGGGTAGTGGTCAGGGACCAGGGACCATTACTGATGGAGGTTAGTGGTCAGGGACCAGTCATTACTGATGGAGGGTAGTGGTCAGGGACCAGTCATTACTGATGGAGGGTAGTGGTCAGGGACCAGTCATTACTGATGGAGGTTGGTGGTCAGGGACCAGTCATTACTGATGGAGGTTAGTGGTCAGGGACCAGGGACCATTACTGATGGAGGGTAGTGGTCAGGGACCAGTCATTACTGATGGAGGGTAGTGGTCAGGGACCAGTCATTACTGATGGAGGGTAGTGGTCAGGGACCAGTCATTACTGATGGAGGGTAGTGGTCAGGGACCAGCCATTACTGATGGAGGTTAGTGGTCAGGGACCAGTCATTACTGATGGAGGGTAGTGGTCAGGGACCAGTCATTACTGATGGAGGGTAGTGGTCAGGGACCAGCCATTACTGATGGAGGTTAGTGGTCAGGGACCAGGGACCAGTCATTACTGATGGAGGGTAGTGGTCAGGGACCAGTCATTACTGATGGAGGGTAGTGGTCAGGGACCAGTCATTACTGATGGAGGGTAGTGGTCAGGGACCAGTCCATTACTGATGGAGGTTAGTGGTCAGGGACCAGGGATTACTGATGGAGGGTAGTGGTCAGGGACCAGGTTACTGATGGAGGTCAGGGTCAGGGACCAGCCATTACTGATGGAGGTTAGTGGTCAGGGACCAGTCATTACTGATGGAGGGTAGTGGTCAGGGACCAGTCATTACTGATGGAGGTTAGTGGTCAGGGACCAGTCATTACTGATGGAGGTTAGTGGTCAGGGACCAGTCATTACTGATGGAGGTTAGTGGTCAGGGACCAGCCATTACTGATGGAGGTTGGTCAGGGACCAGTGATGGAGGGTCAGGGACCAGCCATTACTGATGGAGGGTAGTGGTCAGGGACCAGCCATTACTGATGGAGGGTAGTGGTCAGGGACCAGCCATTACTGATGGAGGTTAGTGGTCAGGGACCAGCCATTACTGATGGAGGTTAGTGGTCAGGGACCAGTCATTACTGGTGGAGGGTAGTGGTCAGGGACCAGCCATTACTGATGGAGGGTAGTGGTCAGGGACCAGCCATTACTGATGGAGGTTAGTGGTCAGGGACCAGTCATTACTGATGGAGGTTAGTGGTCAGGGACCAGCCATTACTGATGGAGGTTAGTGGTCAGGGACCAGCCATTACTGATGGAGGTTAGTGGTCAGGGACCAGCCATTACTGATGGAGGGTAGTGGTCAGGGACCAGCCATTACTGATGGAGGTTAGTGGTCAGGGACCAGTCATTACTGATGGAGGGTAGTGGTCAGGGACCAGCCATTACTGATGGAGGGTAGTGGTCAGGGACCAGCCATTACTGATGGAGGTTAGTGGTCAGGGACCAGGGACCATTTACTGATGGAGGTTAGTGGTCAGGGACCAGGGACCATTACTGATGGAGGTTAGTGGTCAGGGACCAGCCATTACTGATGGAGGGTAGTGGTCAGGGACCAGTCATTACTGATGGAGGTTAGTGGTCAGGGACCAGTCATTACTGATGGAGGTTAGTGGTCAGGGACCAGCCATTACTGATGGAGGTTAGTGGTCAGGGACCAGTCATTACTGATGGAGGTTAGTGGTCAGGGACCAGTCATTACTGATGGAGGTTAGTGGTCAGGGACCAGCCATTACTGATGGAGGTTAGTGGTCAGGGACCAGCCATTACTGATGGAGGGTAGTGGTCAGGGACCAGTCATTACTGATGGAGGGTAGTGGTCAGGGACCAGTCATTACTGATGGAGGTTAGTGGTCAGGGACCAGTCATTACTGATGGAGGTTAGTGGTCAGGGACCAGTCATTACTGATGGAGGTTAGTGGTCAGGGACCAGCCATTACTGATGGAGGTTAGTGGTCAGGGACCAGCCATTACTGATGGAGGTTAGTGGTCAGGGACCAGTCCATTACTGATGGAGGTTAGTGGTCAGGGACCAGTCATTACTGATGGAGGTTAGTGGTCAGGGACCAGTCATTACTGATGGAGGTTAGTGGTCAGGGACCAGCCATTACTGATGGAGGTTAGTGGTCAGGGACCAGCCATTACTGATGGAGGTTAGTGGTCAGGGACCAGTCATTACTGATGGAGGTTAGTGGTCAGGGACCAGTCATTACTGATGGAGGTTAGTGGTCAGGGACCAGCCATTACTGATGGAGGTTAGTGGTCAGGGACCAGCCATTACTGATGGAGGTTAGTGGTCAGGGACCAGCCATTACTGATGGAGGTTAGTGGTCAGGGACCAGCCATTACTGATGGAGGGTAGTGGTCAGGGACCAGCCATTACTGATGGAGGGTAGTGGTCAGGGACCAGGGACCATTACTGATGGAGGTTAGTGGTCAGGGACCAGTCATTACTGATGGAGGTTAGTGGTCAGGGACCAGTCATTACTGATGGAGGGTAGTGGTCAGGGACCAGCCATTACTGATGGAGGGTAGTGGTCAGGGACCAGCCATTACTGATGGAGGGTAGTGGTCAGGGACCAGCCATTACTGATGGAGGTTAGTGGTCAGGGACCAGCCATTACTGATGGAGGTTAGTGGTCAGGGACCAGCCATTACTGATGGAGGTTAGTGGTCAGGGACCAGCCATTACTGATGGAGGGTAGTGGTCAGGGACCAGTCATTACTGATGGAGGTTAGTGGTCAGGGACCAGTCATTACTGATGGAGGTTAGTGGTCAGGGACCAGTCATTACTGATGGAGGGTAGTGGTCAGGGACCAGCCATTACTGATGGAGGTTAGTGGTCAGGGACCAGTCATTACTGATGGAGGTTAGTGGTCAGGGACCAGTCATTACTGATGGAGGTTAGTGGTCAGGGACCAGCCATTACTGATGGAGGTTAGTGGTCAGGGACCAGTCATTACTGATGGAGGTTAGTGGTCAGGGACCAGTCATTACTGATGGAGGGTAGTGGTCAGGGACCAGTCATTACTGATGGAGGTTAGGGGTCAGGGACCAGGGACCAGTCATTACTGATGGAGGTTAGTGGTCAGGGCCCAGTCATTACTGGTGGAGGGTAGTGGTCAGGGACCAGTCATTACTGATGGAGGGTAGTGGTCAGGGACCAGCCATTACTGATGGAGGGTAGTGGTCAGGGACCAGTCATTACTGATGGAGGTTAGGGGTCAGGGACCAGTCATTACTGATGGAGGTTAGGGGTCAGGGACCAGGGCCCAGTCATTACTGATGGAGGTTAGTGGTCAGGGACCAGTCATTACTGATGGAGGGTAGTGGTCAGGGACCAGTCATTACTGATGGAGGTTAGTGGTCAGGGACCAGTCATTACTGATGGAGGGTAGTGGTCAGGGACCAGTCATTACTGATGGAGGTTAGTGGTCAGGGACCAGTCATTACTGATGGAGGGTAGTGGTCAGGGACCAGTCATTACTGATGGAGGTTAGTGGTCAGGGACCAGGGACCAGCCATTACTGATGGAGGGTAGTGGTCAGGGACCAGTCATTACTGATGGAGGGTAGTGGTCAGGGACCAGTCATTACTGATGGAGGTTAGGGGTCAGGGACCAGTCATTACTGATGGAGGTTAGGGGTCAGGGACCAGGGCCCAGTCATTACTGATGGAGGTTAGTGGTCAGGGACCAGTCATTACTGATGGAGGTTAGTGGTCAGGGACCAGCCATTACTGATGGAGGTTAGTGGTCAGGGACCAGCCATTACTGATGGAGGTTAGTGGTCAGGGACCAGCCATTACTGATGGAGGTTAGTGGTCAGGGACCAGCCATTACTGATGGAGGTTAGTGGTCAGGGACCAGGGACCAGCCATTACTGATGGAGGGTAGTGGTCAGGGCCCAGTCATTACTGGTGGAGGGTAGTGGTCAGGGACCAGCCATTACTGATGGAGGTTAGTGGTCAGGGACCAGCCATTACTGATGGAGGGTTAGTGGTCAGGGACCAGTCAATACTGATGGAGGGTAGTGGTCAGGGACCAGTCATTACTGATGGAGGTTAGTGGTCAGGGACCAGGGACCAGTCATTACTGATGGAGGGTAGTGGTCAGGGACCAGGGACCAGTCATTACTGATGGAGGTTAGTGGTCAGGGACCAGTCATTACTGATGGAGGTTAGTGGTCAGGGACCAGTCATTACTGATGGAGGTTAGTGGTCAGGGACCAGTCATTACTGATGGAGGTTAGTGGTCAGGGACCAGTCATTACTGATGGAGGTTAGTGGTCAGGGACCAGTCATTACTGATGGAGGGTAGTGGTCAGGGACCAGTCATTACTGATGGAGGTTAGTGGTCAGGGACCAGTCATTACTGATGGAGGGTAGTGGTCAGGGACCAGTCATTACTGATGGAGGGTAGTGGTCAGGGACCAGCCATTACTGATGGAGGGTTAGTGGTCAGGGACCAGGGACCAGTCATTACTGATGGAGGGTAGTGGTCAGGGACCAGGGACCAGTCATTACTGATGGAGGGTAGTGGTCAGGGACCAGTCATTACTGATGGAGGGTAGTGGTCAGGGACCAGGGACCAGTCATTACTGATGGAGGGTAGTGGTCAGGGACCAGTCATTACTGATGGAGGGTAGTGGTCAGGGACCAGGGACCAGTCATTACTGATGGAGGGTAGTGGTCAGGGACCAGTCATTACTGATGGAGGGTAGTGGTCAGGGACCAGGGACCAGTCATTACTGATGGAGGGTAGTGGTCAGGGACCAGGGACCAGTCATTACTGATGGAGGTTAGTGGTCAGGGACCAGGGACCAGTCATTACTGATGGAGGGTAGTGGTCAGGGACCAGTCATTACTGATGGAGGTTAGTGGTCAGGGACCAGTCATTACTGATGGAGGTTAGTGGTCAGGGACCAGTCATTACTGATGGAGGTTAGTGGTCAGGGACCAGCCATTACTGATGGAGGGTAGTGGTCAGGGACCAGGGACCAGTCATTACTGATGGAGGTTAGTGGTCAGGGACCAGTCATTACTGATGGAGGTTAGTGGTCAGGGACCAGGGACCAGTCATTACTGATGGAGGTTAGTGGTCAGGGACCAGTCATTACTGATGGAGGTTAGTGGTCAGGGACCAGTCATTACTGATGGAGGTTAGTGGTCAGGGACCAGTCATTACTGATGGAGGTTAGTGGTCAGGGACCAGTCATTACTGATGGAGGTTAGTGGTCAGGGACCAGTCATTACTGATGGAGGTTAGTGGTCAGGGACCAGTCATTACTGATGGAGGTTAGTGGTCAGGGACCAGTCATTACTGATGGAGGTTAGTGGTCAGGGACCAGTCATTACTGATGGAGGGTAGTGGTCAGGGACCAGTCATTACTGATGGAGGGTAGTGGTCAGGGACCAGTCATTACTGATGGAGGTTAGTGGTCAGGGACCAGTCATTACTGATGGAGGTTAGTGGTCAGGGACCAGTCATTACTGATGGAGGGTAGTGGTCAGGGACCAGTCATTACTGATGGAGGTTAGTGGTCAGGGACCAGTCATTACTGATGGAGGTTAGGGGTCAGGGACCAGAGCCCAGTCATTACTGATGGAGGTTAGTGGTCAGGGACCAGGGACCAGCCATTACTGATGGAGGGTAGTGGTCAGGGCCCAGTCATTACTGGTGGAGGGTAGTGGTCAGGGACCAGCCATTACTGATGGAGGTTAGTGGTCAGGGACCAGCCATTACTGATGGAGGGTTAGTGGTCAGGGACCAGTCATTACTGATGGAGGTTAGTGGTCAGGGACCAGTCATTACTGATGGAGGTTAGTGGTCAGGGACCAGGGACCAGTCATTACTGATGGAGGGTAGTGGTCAGGGACCAGGGACCAGTCATTACTGATGGAGGTTAGTGGTCAGGGACCAGTCATTACTGATGGAGGGTAGTGGTCAGGGACCAGTCATTACTGATGGAGGTTAGTGGTCAGGGACCAGTCATTACTGATGGAGGTTAGTGGTCAGGGACCAGTCAATACTGATGGAGGTTAGTGGTCAGGGACCAACCATTACTGATGGAGGGTAGTGGTCAGGGACCAGTCATTACTGATGGATGTTAGTGATCAGGAACCAACCATTACTGATGGAGGGTAGTGGTCAGGGACCAGTCATTACTGATGGAGGGTAGTGGTCAGGGACCAGCCATTACTGATGGAGGGTAGTGGTCAGGGACCAGGGACCAGTCATTACTGATGGAGGTTAGTGGTCAGGGACCAGTCATTACTGATGGAGGTTAGTGGTCAGGGACCAGTCATTACTGATGGAGGTTAGTGGTCAGGGACCAGCCATTACTGATGGAGGCTAGTGGTCAGGGACCAGGGACCAGTCATTACTGATGGAGGTTAGGGGTCAGGGACCAGGGACCAGTCATTACTGATGGAGGTTAGTGGTCAGGGACCAGGGACCAGTCATTACTGATGGAGGTTAGTGGTCAGGGACCAGTCATTACTGATGGAGGTTAGTGGTCAGGGACCAGTCATTACTGATGGAGGTTAGTGGTCAGGGACCAGTCATTACTGATGGAGGTTAGTGGTCAGGGACCAGTCATTACTGATGGAGGTTAGTGGTCAGGGACCAGTCATTACTGATGGAGGTTAGTGGTCAGGGACCAGTCATTACTGATGGAGGTTAGTGGTCAGGGACCAGTCATTACTGATGGAGGTTAGTGGTCAGGGACCAGTCATTACTGATGGAGGTTAGTGGTCAGGGACCAGTCATTACTGATGGAGGTTAGTGGTCAGGGACCAGTCATTACTGATGGAGGTTAGTGGTCAGGGACCAGTCATTACTGATGGAGGTTAGTGGTCAGGGACCAGTCATTACTGATGGAGGTTAGTGGTCAGGGACCAGTCATTACTGATGGAGGGTAGTGGTCAGGGACCAGTCATTACTGATGGAGGTTAGTGGTCAGGGACCAGTCATTACTGATGGAGGTTAGTGGTCAGGGACCAGTCATTACTGATGGAGGTTAGTGGTCAGGGACCAGGACCAGCCATTACTGATGGAGGGTAGTGGTCAGGGGACCAGTCATTACTGATGGAGGTTAGTGGTCAGGGACCAGCCATTACTGATGGAGGTTAGTGGTCAGGGACCAGCCATTACTGATGGAGGGTTAGTGGTCAGGGACCAGTCATTACTGATGGAGGTTAGTGGTCAGGGACCAGTCATTACTGATGGAGGTTAGTGGTCAGGGACCAGTCATTACTGATGGAGGTTAGTGGTCAGGGACCAGGGACCAGTCATTACTGATGGAGGTTAGTGGTCAGGGACCAGGGACCAGTCATTACTGATGGAGGGTAGTGGTCAGGGACCAGTCATTACTGATGGAGGTTAGTGGTCAGGGACCAGTCATTACTGATGGAGGTTAGTGGTCAGGGACCAGTCATTACTGATGGAGGTTAGTGGTCAGGGACCAGCCATTACTGATGGAGGGTAGTGGTCAGGGACCAGTCATTACTGATGGATGTTAGTGATCAGGGACCAGCCATTACTGATGGAGGGTAGTGGTCAGGGACCAGTCATTACTGATGGAGGTTAGTGGTCAGGGACCAGCCATTACTGATGGAGGGTAGTGGTCAGGGACCAGGGACCAGTCATTACTGATGGAGGGTAGTGGTCAGGGACCAGGGACCAGTCATTACTGATGGAGGGTAGTGGTCAGGGACCAGGGACCAGTCATTACTGATGGAGGTTAGTGGTCAGGGACCAGGGACCAGTCATTACTGATGGAGGTTAGTGGTCAGGGACCAGTCATTACTGATGGAGGTTAGTGGTCAGGGACCAGCCATTACTGATGGAGGGTAGTGGTCAGGGACCAGTCATTACTGATGGAGGGTAGTGGTCAGGGACCAGTCATTACTGATGGAGGGTAGTGGTCAGGGACCAGGGCCCAGTCATTACTGATGGAGGTTAGTGGTCAGGGACCAGGGACCAGTCATTACTGATGGAGGGTAGTGGTCAGGGACCAGTCATTACTGATGGAGGGTAGTGGTCAGGGACCAGTCATTACTGATGGAGGTTAGTGGTCAGGGACCAGTCATTACTGATGGAGGTTAGTGGTCAGGGACCAGGGACCAGTCATTACTGATGGAGGTTAGTGGTCAGGGACCAGTCATTACTGATGGAGGTTAGTGGTCAGGGACCAGTCATTACTGATGGAGGGTAGTGGTCAGGGACCAGTCATTACTGATGGAGGGTAGTGGTCAGGGACCAGTCATTACTGATGGAGGGTAGTGGTCAGGGACCAGTCATTACTGATGGAGGGTAGTGGTCAGGGACCAGTCATTACTGATGGAGGTTAGTGGTCAGGGACCAGTCATTACTGATGGAGGTTAGTGGTCAGGGACCAGGGACCAGTCATTACTGATGGAGGTTAGTGGTCAGGGACCAGGGACCAGCCATTACTGATGGAGGTTAGTGGTCAGGGACCAGTCATTACTGATGGAGGTAGTGGTCAGGGACCAGTCATTACTGATGGAGGTTAGTGGTCAGGGACCAGTCATTACTGATGGAGGGTAGTGGTCAGGGACCAGTCATTACTGATGGAGGGTAGTGGTCAGGGACCAGTCATTACTGATGGAGGTTAGTGGTCAGGGACCAGTCATTACTGATGGAGGTTAGTGGTCAGGGACCAGCCATTACTGATGGAGGGTAGTGGTCAGGGACCAGTCATTACTGATGGAGGGTAGTGGTCAGGGACCAGTCATTACTGATGGAGGTTAGTGGTCAGGGACCAGTCATTACTGATGGAGGGTAGTGGTCAGGGACCAGGGCCCAGTCATTACTGATGGAGGTTAGTGGTCAGGGACCAGGGACCAGCCATTACTGATGGAGGGTAGTGGTCAGGGACCAGTCATTACTGATGGAGGGTAGTGGTCAGGGACCAGCCATTACTGATGGAGGTTAGTGGTCAGGGACCAGTCATTACTGATGGAGGTTAGTGGTCAGGGACCAGTCATTACTGATGGAGGTTAGTGGTCAGGGACCAGGGACCAGTCATTACTGATGGAGGTTAGTGGTCAGGGACCAGTCATTACTGATGGAGGTTAGTGGTCAGGGACCAGGGACCAGTCATTACTGATGGAGGTTAGTGGTCAGGGACCAGGGCCCAGTCATTACTGATGGAGGTTAGTGGTCAGGGACCAGGGCCCAGTCATTACTGATGGAGGTTAGTGGTCAGGGACCAGGGACCAGCCATTACTGATGGAGGGTAGTGGTCAGGGACCAGTCATTACTGATGGAGGTTAGTGGTCAGGGACCAGTCATTACTGATGGAGGTTAGTGGTCAGGGACCAGTCATTACTGATGGAGGTTAGTGGTCAGGGACCAGCCATTACTGGTGGAGGGTAGTGGTCAGGGACCAGTCATTACTGATGGAGGGTAGTGGTCAGGGACCAGTCATTACTGATGGAGGTTAGGGGTCAGGGACCAGGGACCAGCCATTACTGATGGAGGGTAGTGGTCAGGGACCAGTCATTACTGGTGGAGGGTAGTGGTCAGGGACCAGCCATTACTGATGGAGGTTAGTGGTCAGGGACCAGTCATTACTGATGGAGGTTAGTGGTCAGGGACCAGGGACCAGTCATTACTGATGGAGGGTAGTGGTCAGGGACCAGTCATTACTGATGGAGGGTAGTGGTCAGGGACCAGTCATTACTGATGGAGGGTAGTGGTCAGGGACCATTCATTACTGATGGAGGGTAGTGGTCAGGGACCAGTCATTACTGATGGAGGGTAGTGGTCAGGGACCAGTCATTACTGATGGAGGGTAGTGGTCAGGGACCATTCATTACTGATGGAGGGTAGTGGTCAGGGACCAGTCATTACTGATGGAGGTTAGTGGTCAGGGACCAGTCATTACTGATGGAGGTTAGGGGTCAGGGACCAGGGACCAGTCATTACTGATGGAGGTTAGTGGTCAGGGACCAGGGACCAGTCATTACTGATGGAGGGTAGTGGTCAGGGACCAGTCATTACTGATGGAGGTTAGTGGTCAGGGACCAGCCATTACTGATGGAGGTTAGTGGTCAGGGACCAGTCATTACTGATGGAGGTTAGTGGTCAGGGACCAGTCATTACTGATGGAGGGTAGTGGTCAGGGACCAGGGACCAGTCATTACTGATGGAGGTTAGTGGTCAGGGACCAGTCATTACTGATGGAGGGTAGTGGTCAGGGACCAGTCATTACTGATGGAGGTTAGTGGTCAGGGACCAGTCATTACTGATGGAGGTTAGTGGTCAGGGACCAGTCATTACTGATGGAGGTTAGTGGTCAGGGACCAGTCATTACTGATGGAGGTTAGTGGTCTGTGACCAGTCATTACTGATGGAGGTTAGTGGTCAGGGACCAGGGACCAGTCATTACTGATGGAGGGTAGTGGTCAGGGACCAGGGACCAGTCATTACTGATGGAGGTTAGTGGTCAGGGACCAGTCATTACTGATGGAGGGTAGTGGTCAGGGACCAGTCATTACTGATGGAGGTTAGTGGTCAGGGACCAGTCATTACTGATGGAGGTTAGTGGTCAGGGACCAACCATTACTGATGGAGGGTAGTGGTCAGGGACCAGGGACCAGTCATTACTGATGGAGGTTAGTGGTCAGGGACCAGGGACCAGTCATTACTGATGGAGGGTAGTGGTCAGGGACCAGGGACCAGTCATTACTGATGGAGATTAGTGGTCAGGGACCAGGGACCAGTCATTACTGATGGAGGGTAGTGGTCAGAGACCAGTCATTACTGATGGAGGTTAGTGGTCAGGGACCAGTCATTACTGATGGAGGTTAGGGGTCAGGGACCAGTCATTACTGATGGAGGTTAGGGGTCAGGGACCAGTCATTACTGATGGAGGTTAGTGGTCAGGGACCAGTCATTACTGATGGAGGTTAGGGGTCAGGGACCATTCATTACTGATGGAGGGTAGTGGTCAGGGACCAGTCATTACTGATGGAGGGTAGTGGTCAGGGACCAGTCATTACTGATGGAGGTTAGTGGTCAGGGACCAGTCATTACTGATGGAGGGTAGTGGTCAGGGACCAGTCATTACTGTTGGAGGTTAGGGGTCAGGGACCAGGGCCCAGTCATTACTGATGGAGGTTAGTGGTCAGGGACCAGTCATTACTGATGGAGGTTAGTGGTCAGGGACCAGGGACCAGCCATTACTGATGGAGGGTAGTGGTCAGGGACCAGTCATTACTGATGGAGGTTAGTGGTCAGGGACCAGTCATTACTGATGGAGGTTAGTGGTCAGGGACCAGTCATTACTGATGGAGGTTAGTGGTCAGGGACCAGCCATTACTGGTGGAGGGTAGTGGTCAGGGACCAGTCATTACTGATGGAGGGTAGTGGTCAGGGACCAGTCATTACTGATGGAGGTTAGGGGTCAGGGACCAGCCATTACTGATGGAGGGTAGTGGTCAGGGACCAGGGACCAGCCATTACTGATGGAGGGTAGTGGTCAGGGACCAGTCATTACTGGTGGAGGGTAGTGGTCAGGGACCAGCCATTACTGATGGAGGTTAGTGGTCAGGGACCAGCCATTACTGATGGAGGATAGTGGTCAGGGACCAGGGACCAGTCATTACTGATGGAGGGTAGTGGTCAGGGACAAGTCATTACTGATGGAGGTTAGTGGTCAGGGACCAGGGACCAGTCATTACTGATGGAGGTTAGTGGTCAGGGACCAGCCATTACTGATGGAGGGTAGTGGTCAGGGACCAGTCATTACTGCAGGGAAGAATTTGGCTCAGGGGGAAGAATGAAACAGCTGCTACGTTTGGCTTGGCTGACCTCAATGACTCCCTCTCTCTCTCTCTCTCTCTCTCTCTCTCTCTCTCTACCAGTCTTCCTCTCTCAATCTCTCTCTCTCGTTCTCAATGTCTCTAGTCTATCAGGCAAAAGGAATCCACATGCATTCAAAAGCAAAACTTTAATTTTCATACTTCTTTTCAGCAGCTTGTGCCATTAACACATTCCTCCATTCCTCTCCTCCATTCCTCCTCTCCTCCATTCCTCCTCTCCTCCATTCCTCCTCTCCTCCATTCCTCCTCCCCTCCATTCCTCCTCCCCTCCATTCCTCCTCTCCTCCTCCCCCCCATTCCTCCTCCCCTCCATTCCTCCTCTCCTCCATTCCTCCTCTCCTCCATTCCTCCTCCCCTCCATTCCTCCTCTCCTCCATTCCTCCTCCCCTCCATTCCTCCTCTCCTCCATTCCTCCTCTCCTCCTCCCCTCCATTCCTCCTCTCCTCCATTCCTCCTCCCCTCCATTCCTCCTCTCCTCCATTCCTCCTCTCCTCCATTCCTCCTCCCCTCCATTCCTCCTCTCCTCCATTCCTCCTCCCCTCCATTCCTCCTCTCCTCCATTCCTCCTCCCCTCCATTCCTCCTCTCCTCCTCCCTCCATTCATCCTCTCCTCCATTCCCCCTCTCCTCCATTCCTCCTCTCCTCCATTCCTCCTCTCCTCCATTCCTCCTCCCCTCCATTCCTCCTCTCCTCCTCCCCTCCATTCCTCCTCCCCTCCATTCCTCCTCCCCTCCATTCCTCCTCCCCTCCATTCCTCCTCTCCTCCATTCCTCCTCTCCTCCATTCCTCCTCTCCTTCATTCCATTCCTCCTCCCCTCCATTCCTCCTCTCCTCCATTCGTCCTCTCCTTCATTCCTCCTCCCCTCCATTCCTCCTCTCCTCCATTCCTCCTCCCTTCCATTCCTCCTCCCTCCATTCCTCCTCTTCTCCATTCCTCCTCTCCTCCATTCCTCCTCTCCTTCATTCCTCCTCCCCTCCATTCCTCCTCTCCTCCATTCCTCCTCTCCTTCATTCCTCCTCCCCTCCATTCCTCCTCTCCTCCATTCCTCCTCCCCTCCATTCCTCCTCCCCTCCATTCCTCCTCTTCTCCATTCCTCCTCTCCTCCATTCCTCCTCTCCTCCATTCCTCCTCCCCTCCATTCCTCCTCTCCTCCATTCCTCCTCTCCTCCATTCCTCCTCTCCTCCATTCCTCCTCTCCTCCATTCCACTTCAGAACATCATTTCCCCATCTAACACAGGAACAATGGGGACTGGAGACATCACACTACAGGTGCCAGAAGGGTAAATCAGGAGGTGTACTTTCACAATGGAACCGACTACTGGATGCATGCCGAGGCCGCCTGAATAGACTGAGGCTGAGTCTCCAATGGTCGCTCCCCCCTATATAGTGCACTACTTTTGATCAGAGGGAATATATAGGGAATAGTGTGCTATTTGGGATTCGTTCTGAGGCAACCTTGGAAGTCACATAAACAGCTTTCATTGAATGAAAGGCTGGATGCCTCTGGAAGGGAACCTATTGAACAAGGTTGAGGGACAGTTTGCTGAGGCTCAGAGACCTCAGAAGTAAATCATTCAAAATCACTCAGTCAAATATGTAACCCCTCAATATGTAAATCACTCAGTCGAATACGTAACCCCTCAATATGTAAATCACTCAGTCAAATACGTAACTACTCAATATGTAAATCACTCAGTCAAATACGTAACCCCTCAATATGTAAATCACTCAGTCAAATACGTAACTACTCAATATGTAAATTCAGCATTAGCGATATAGAAATAGCTGTCACTGTGAAACCCCCCCCCACACAACCACTCGTCTTTTGCACAGTCACCTTTGCTGTGAACTACCCACATATCAACCATGCCACGACCCAGTCCACATACCCACGACCCAGTCCACATACCCACGACCCAGTCCCAGTCCACATATCCACGACCCATAACACATACCCACCACCCAGTCCTCATACCCACGACCCAGTCCTCATACCCATGACCCAGTCCACATACCCACGACCCAGTCCACATACCCACGACCCAGTCCACATACCCACGACCCAGTCCACATACCCATGACCCAGTCCACATACCCATGACCCAGTCCACATACCCATGACCCAGTCCACATACCCATGACCCAGTCCTCATACCCATGACCCAGTCCTCATACCCACGACCCATAACACATACCCACCACCCAGTCTACATACCCACGACCCAGACCCAGTCCACATACCCACGGCCCATAACACATACCCAAGACCCAGTCCACATACCCACAACCCAGTCCACATACCCAAGACCCAGTCCACATACCCACAACCCAGTCCACATACCCAGACCCAGTCCACATACCCAGACCCAGTCTACATACCCACGACCCACGACCCAGACCCAGTCCACATACCCACGACCCAGACCCAGTCCACATACCCACGACCCAGACCCAGTCTACATACCCACGACCCAGACCCAGGCCACATACCCACGACCCAGACCCAGTCCTCATACCCAGACCCAGTCCTCATACCCACGACCCATAACACATACCCAGACCCAGTCCTCATACCCACGACCCAGACCCAGTCCACATACCCAGACCCAGTCCTCATACCCACGACCCATAACACATACCCACCACCCAGTCTACATACCCATGACCCAGACCCAGTCCACATACCCAGACCCAGTCTACATACCCACGACCCAGACCCAGTCCACATACCCACGACCCAGACCCAGTCCACATACCCACGACCCAGACCCAGTCCACATACCCACGACCCAGACCCAGTCCACATATCCACGACCCAGACCCAGTCCACATACCCAGACCCAGTCTACATACCCACGACCCAGACCCAGTCTACATACCCACGACCCAGACCCAGTCCACATATCCACGACCCAGACCCAGTCCACATCCCAGACCCAGGCCACATACCCACGACCCAGACCCAGTCCTCATACCCAGACCCAGTCCTCATACCCACGACCCATAACACATACCCAGACCCAGTCCTCATACCCACGACCCAGACCCAGTCCACATACCCAGACCCAGTCCTCATACCCATGACCCAGACCCAGTCCACATACCCAGACCCAGTCCACATACCCAGACCCAGTCCTCATACCTACGACCCAGACCCAGTCTACATACCCAGACCCAGTCCTCATACCCACGACCCAGACCCAGTCCACATACCCAGACCCAGTCATCATACCCACGACCCAGACCCAGTCCACATACCCACGACCCAGACCCAGTCCTCATACCCACGACCCAGACCCAGTCCACATACCCAGACCCAGTCCTCATACCCACGACCCAGACCCAGTCCTCATACCCACGACCCAGACCCAGTCTACATACCCAGACCCAGTCCACATACCCACGACCCAGACCCAGTCCTCATACCCACGACCCAGACCTCATACCCACGACCCAGACCCAGTCCACATACCCAGACCCAGTCCTCATACCCAGACCCAGTCCACATACCCAGACCCAGTCCTCATACCCACGACCCAGACCCAGTCCTCATACCCAGACCCAGTCCTCATACCCAGACCCAGTCCACATACCCAGACCCAGTCCACATACCCAGACCCAGTCCACATACCCAGACCCAGTCCACATACCCAGACCCAGTCCACATACCCATGACCCAGACCCAGTCCACATACCCAGACCCAGTCCACATACCCATGACCCAGACCCAGTCTACATACCCAGACCCAGTCCTCATACTAATAATCACTTGTCTTATTAAGAACCAGCAGAGGAACCCGCCTCCCTCTGAATCATCATCTCAGAACTCTCATCAAACCAAGTCGCCATGACAACACAAGTCATATTATAGTCATGACACAAAGTTTAGTTTAATCTGTTTTAAAGTCGGTTGACGGGATTACGAGGACAGTTCTAATGAGTTGAGAGAAGCTTAGCTTGGCCCGGGGCCTGGGGATGGGGTTTGGGGCTGAGAGGCTGCCCCCATCAGGCACGCGTGCAGGTCGGATTGGATAAGAAGATTGTTGGAAGGGGGGGTTAAGGCATGAGTTCCTGGGTGTTTTATCTCTCTGGTTGGGGGTTATGATGTGCTGGTGCTGTGTTTTATCTCTACTGGTTGGGGGTTATGATGTGTGTGTTTTATCTCTACTGGTTGGGGGTTATGATGTGTGGTGGGGTGTTTTATCTCTACTGGTTGGGGGTTATGATGTGTTGGTGTGTTTTATCTCTACTGGTTGGGGGTTATGATGTGTTGGTGTTTTATCTCTACTGGTTGGGGGTTATGATGTGTTTTATCTCTACTGGTTGGGGGTTATGATGTGTTGGTGGGGGGGGTTATGATTTTGGTGTTTTATCTCTACTGGTTGGGGGTTATGATGTGTTGGTGTTTTATCTCTACTGGTTTGGGGGTTTTATGATGATGTGTTGGTGTGTTTTATCTCTACTGGTTGGGGGTTATGATGTGTTGGTGTTTTATCTCTACTGGTTGGGGGTTATGATGTGTTGGTGTTTTATCTCTACTGGTTGGGGGTTATGATGTGTTGGTGTTTTATCTCTACTGGTTGGGGGTTATGATGTGTTGGTGTTTTATCTCTACTGGTTGGGGGTTATGATTTTATCTCTACTGGTTGGGGGTTATGATGTGTTGGTGTTTTTTATCTCTACTGGTTGGGGGTTATGATGTGTTGGTGTTTTATCTCTACTGGTTGGGGGTTATGATGTGTTGGTGTTTTATCTCTACTGGTTGGGGGTTATGATGTGTTGGTGTTTTATCTCTACTGGTTGGGGGTTATGATGTGTTGGTGTTTTATCTCTACTGGTTGGGGGTTATGATGTTGTTGGTGTGTTGGTGTTTTATCTCTACTGTTTTATCTCTACTGGTTGGGGGTTATGATGTGTTGGTGTTTTATCTCTACTGGTTGGGGGTTTTATCTCTACTGGTTGGGGGTTATGATGTGTTGGTGTTTTTTATCTCTACTGGTTGGGGGTTATGATGTATCTCTACTGGTTGGGGGTTATGATGTGTTGGTGGTGTTTTATCTGGTGTTTTATCTCTACTGGTTGGGGGTTTTTATGATGTGTTGGTGTTTTTTATCTCTACTGGTTGGGGGTTATGATGTGTTGGTGTTTTATCTCTACTGGTTGGGGGTTATGATGTGTTGGTGTTTTATCTCTACTGGTTGGGGGTTATGATGTGTTGGTGTTTTATCTCTACTGGTTGGGGGTTATGATGTGTTGGTGTTTTATCTCTACTGGTTGGGGGTTATGATGTGTTTTATCTCTACTGGTGGGGGTGGTGTTTTATCTCTACTGGTTGGGGGTTATGATGTGTTGGTGTTTTATCTCTACTGGTTGGGGGTTATGATTTTGGTGTTTTATCTCTACTGGTTGGGGGTTATGATGTGTTGGTGTTTTATCTCTACTGGTTGGGGGTTATGATGTGTTGGTGTTTTATCTCTACTGGTTGGGGGTTATGATGTTTGGTGTTTTATCTCTACTGGTTGGGGGTTATGATGTGTTGGTGTTTTATCTGGGTGTTTTATCTCTACTGGTTGGGGGTTATGATGTGTTGGTGTTTTATCTCTACTGGTTGGGGGTTATGATGTGTTGGTGTTTTATCTCTACTGGTTGGGGGTTATGATGTGTTGGTGCTGGTGTTTTATCTCTACTGGTTGGGGGTTATGATGTGTTGGTGTTTTATCTCTACTGGTTGGGGGTTATGATGTGTTGGTGTTTTATCTCTACTGGTTGGGGGTTATGATTTTATCTCTACTGGTTGGGGGTTATGATGTGTTGGTGTTTTTTTATCTCTACTGGTTGGGGGTTATGATGTGTTGGTGTTTTATCTCTACTGGTTGGGGGTTATGATGTGTTGATGTGTTGGTGTTTGTTTTATCTCTACTGGTTGGGGGTTATGATGTGTTGGTGTTTTATCTCTACTGGTTGGGGGTTATGATGTGTTGGTGTTTTATCTCTACTGGTTGGGGGTTATGATGTGTTGGTGTTTTATCTCTACTGGTTGGGGGTTATGATGTTTGGTGGGTTGGGGGTTATGATGTGTTGGTGTTTTATCTCTACTGGTTGGGGGTTATGATGTGTTGGTGCTTTTTTATCTCTACTGGTTGGGGGTTATGATGTTGTTGGTGTTTTTTATCTCTACTGGTTGGGGGTTATGATGTGTTGGTGTTTTATCTCTACTGGTTGGGGGTTATGATGTGTTGGTGTTTTATCTCTACTGGTTGTTATGATGTGGGTGTTTTATCTCTACTGGTGCTGGGTGTTTTATCTCTACTGGTTGGGGGTTATGATGTGTTGGTGCTTTATCTCTACTGGTTGGGGGTTATGATGTGTTGGTGTTTTATCTCTACTGGTTGGGGGGTTATGATGTCTTGGTGCTTGGTGTTTTATCTCTGCTGTGCCTCATACCTATGGCTTCAGTGCTAACTATCAGAAGCAAGATTCTTAGAGACAATAGTGATGATTTTTGGGCCTAGTTGGCCATTTCTGGGAGGCAGTAGCCTGACAGGCAGGTTGGAGTGGAGGCAGTAGCCTGACAGGCAGGTTGGAGTGTTGACAGTAGCCTGACAGACAGGTTGTAGTGTTGACAGTAGCCTGACAGGCAGGTTGGAGTGTTGACAGTAGCCTGACAGACAGGTTGTAGTGTTGACAGTAGCCTGACAGGCAGGTTGGAGTGTTGACAGTAGCCTGACAGACAGGTTGTAGTGTAGACAGTAGCCTGACAGGCAGGTTGGAGTGTTGACAGTAGCCTGACAGGCAGGTTGGAGTGTTGACAGTAGCCTGACAGGCAGGTTGGAGTGTTGACAGTAGCCTGACAGACAGGTTGTAGTGTTGACAGTAGCCTGACAGGCAGGTTGGAGTGTTGACAGTAGCCTGACAGACAGTTTGAAGTGTAGACAGTAGCCTGACAGACAGGTTGTAGTGGAGACAGTAGCCTGACAGGCAGGTTGGAGTGTTGACAGTAGCCTGACAGGCAGGGTGGGGTGGAGACAGTAGACTGACAGGCATTCTTCTGGGAAGGCTTTCTACTAGATGTTGGAACATTGCTGTGGGCACTGATGTTGGGCGATTAGGCCTGTCTCGCAATCGGCTTTGTTCAATGGGGTTGAGGTCAGGGCTCTGTGCAGGCCAGTCAAGTTCTTCCACACCGATCTCGACAAACCATTTCTGTATTGACCTCGCCTTGTGCACGGGGGCATTGTCATGCTGAACCTGGAAAGGGCCTTCCCCAAACTGTTGCCACAAAGTTGGACGCACAAAATCTTCTAAATCAAATCAAATCAAATGTATTTACATAGTCCTTCGTACATCAGCTGATATCTCAAAGTGCTGTACAGAAACCCAGCCTAAAACCCCAAACAGCAAGCAATGCAGGTGTAGAAGCACGGTGGCTAGGAAAAACTCCCTAGAAAGGCCAAAACCTAGGAAGAAACCTAGAGAGGAACCAGGCTATGTGGGGTGGCCAGTCCTCTTCTGGCTGTGCCGGGTGGAGATTATAACAGAACATGGCCAAGATGTTCAAATGTTCATAAATGACCAGCATGGTCGAATAATAATAAGGCAGAACAGTTGAAACTGGAGCAGCAGCACGGTCAGGTGGACTGGGGACAGCAAGGAGTCATCATGTCAGGTAGTCCTGGGGCATGGTCCTAGGGCTCAGGTCCTCCGAGAGAGAGAAAGAAAGAGAGAATTAGAGAGAGCATATGTGGGGTGGCCAGTCCTCTTCTGGCTGTGCCAGGGGGAGATTATAACAGAACATGGCCAAGATGTTCAAATGTTCATAAATGACCAGCATGGTCGAATAATAATAAGGCAGAGAGAGAAAGAAAGAAAGAGAGAAGGAGAGAATTAGAGAACACACACTTAGATTCACACAGGACACCGAATAGGACAGGAGAAGTACTCCAGATATAACAAACTGACCCTAGCCCCCCGACACATAAACTACTGCAGCATAAATACTGGAGGCTGAGACAGGAGGGGTCAGGAGACACTGTGGCCCCATCCGAGGACACCCCGGACAGGGCCAAACAGGAAGGATATAACCCCACCCACTTTGCCAAAGCACAGCCCCCACACCACTAGAGGGATATCTTCAAACACCAACTTACCATCCTGAGACAAGGCTGAGTATAGCCCACAAAGACCTCCGCCACGGCACAACCCAATGGGGGGGGGCGCCAACCCAGACAGGATGACCACATCAGTGAATCAACCCACTCAGGTGACGCACCCCTTCCAGGGACAGCATGCGAGAGCCCCAGTAAGCCAGTGACTCAGCCCCTGTAATAGAATGTCATTGTATGCTGTAGCATTAAGCTTTCTCTTTCCTGGAACTAAAGGGCCTGAACCATGAAAAACAGCCCCAGACCATTATTCATCCTCCACCAAACTTTACAGTTGTCACTATGCATTGGGGCAGGTAGCGTTCCTCCTGGCATCCGCCAAACCCAGATTAGTCCGTCGGGCTGCCAGATGGTGAAGCGTGATTCATCACTCCAGAGAATGCGTTTCCACTGCTCCAGAGTCCAATGGCGACGAGCCTTACGGCAGTTTAGTGAGTGTTGCAACCGAGAACAGAACTGAGCCCGTTGTAGATCCTAGATGTTTCCACTTCACAATAACAGCACCGACAGTTGACCGGGGCAGCTCTGGCAGGGCAGAAATTTGACTAACTGTTGGAAATGTGGCATCCTATGACGGTGCCACGTTTAAAGTCACTGAGATCCTCAGTAAGGCCATTCTACTGACAATGTTTGTCTATGGAGATTGCATGGCTGTGTGCTCGATTGTTTTCATCTGTCACCAACGGGTGTGTCTGAAAAGGCTGAATCCACTCACTTTAAGGGGTGTCCACAAACTGTTGTAGATACGGTGGGAGAACAGGTATTTGATACACTGCCGATTTTGCAGGTTTTCCTACTTAGAAAGCATGTAGAGGTCTGTAATTTTTTATCATAGGTACACTTCAACTGTGAGAGACGGAATCTAAAACAAAAATCCAGAAAATCACATTGTATGATTTTTAAGTAATTAATTAGCATTAGACTCCTCACACTGCCGTCCAGTCCAGGGAGAGTTCTGTCCTGCTTTTTTTCTACTTTCTCCTACGACTTACCAACTTCTTCTATATCTCAATTCTCGATAGAAGCACTTCACCCCATAGTGAGATATCACCTTCACCCCATAGTGAGATATAACTTTCACCCCATAGTGAGATATTACCTTCACCCCATAGTGAGATATAACCTTCACCCTATGGTCATCTTCACCCCATAGTGAGTTATCATCTTCACCCCATAGTGAGATATCCCCTTCACCCCATAGTGAGATATTACCTTCACCCCATAGTGAGATATAACCTTCACCCTATGGTCATCTTCACCCCATAGTGAGTTATCAGCTTCACCCCATAGTGAGATATAACCTTCTCCCCACAGTGAGATATAACCTTCACCCCATAGTGAGATATAACCTTCACCCTATGGTCATCTTCACCCCCATAGTGAGTTATCAGCTTCACCCCATAGTGAGATATCCCCTTCACCCCATAGTGAGATATAACCTTCACCCCATAGTGAGATATCACCTTCACCCCATAGTGAGATATAACCTTCACCCCATAGTGAGATATAACCTTCACCCCATAGTGAGATATAACCTTCACCCCATGGTCATCTACACCCCATAGTGAGATCTAACCTTCACCCCATAGTGAGATATCATCTTTACCCCATAGTGAGACATCACCTTCACCCCATAGTGAGATATCACCTTCACCCCATAGTGAGATGTCACCTTCACCCCATAGTGAGATATCACCTTCACCCCATAGTGAGATATTACCTTCACCCCATAGTGAGATATTACCTTCACCCCATAGTGAGATATTACCTTCACCCCATAGTGAGATGTAACCTTCACCCCATAGTGAGATATAATCTTCACCCCATAATGAGATATAACCTACACCCCATAGTGAGATATTACCTTCACCCCATAGTGAGATATAACCTTCACCCCATAGTGAGATATAACCTACACCCCATAGTGAGATATAATCTTCACCCCATAGTGAGATATAACCTTCACCCCATAGTGAGATATAATCTTCACCCCATAGTGAGATATAACCTTCACCCCATAGTGAGATATAATCTTCACCCCATAGTGAGATATCCCCGTCACCCCATAGTGAGATATAACCTACACCCCATTGTGAGATATTACCTTCTCCCCATAGGGAGGTATAACCTTCACCCCATTGTGAGATATTACCTTCTCCCCATAGGGAGGTATAACCTTCACCCCATAGTGAGATGTAACCTACACCCCATAGTGAGATATCACTTTCACCCCATAGTGAGACATCACCTTCACCCCATAGTGAGACATCACCTTCACCCCATAGTGAGACATCACCTTCACCCCATAGTGAGATATCACCTTCACCCCATAGTGAGATATCACCTTCACCCCATAGTGAGACATCACCTTCACCCCATAGTGAGATATCACCTTCACCCCATAGTGAGACATCACCTTCACCCCATAGTGAGACATCACCTTCACCCCATAGTGAGATATCACCTGTTGACCTGATGGTTCACCCCTAGGATATCAGCTGATGGTTTGTCTACGAGGATGTTCTCTAGGATAGTGAAACAGGGTCTGTTGACCTGATGGTCTCTAGGATAGTGAAACGATACAGGGTCTGTTGACCTGATGGTCTCTAGGATAGTGAAACGATACAGGGTCTGTTGACCTGATGGTCTCTAGGATAGTGGAACGATACAGGGTCTGTTGACCTGATGGTCTCTAGGATAGTGGAACGATACAGGGTCTGTTGACCTGATGGTCTCTAGGATAGTGAAACGATACAGGGTCTGTTGACCTGATGGTCTCTAGGATACTGAAATGGTGTGTGACATTTCAGTATGTGTGACACACGGGATACATGTGTGACACATGTATCCTGTTAGTATTCTAGTCTGTGATGGTAAAGCTTTACATCATGTCACACGATCAGGACACGTATGTTTAACAGCACTACACCATGACATGGCCTCTGACAAGCCCAAGTGGAACGACTCTGCAGTTACATCTCTTACTGAATCTGCACACACACACACACGCACATGCACACACACATGCACGCGCACGCACACGCACACACACACGCACACACACCACACACACACACAGCCTTTCTGATTCACTGACTCTATAAAGCAGCTAGTTAGTCATCAGCAGTCTGTCCTGTCTACCAGAGAGGGCTGTGTGTCCTGTCTCCCAGAGAGGGCTGTGTGTCCTGTCTACCAGAGAGGACTGTGTGTCCTGTCTCCTAGAGAGGGCTGTGTGTCCTGTCTCCTAGAGAGGGCTGTGTGTCCTGTCTACCAGAGAGGACTGTGTGTCCTGTCTCCTAGAGAGGGCTGTGTGTCCTGTCTCCTAGAGAGGGCTGTGTGTCCTGTCTACCAGAGAGGACTGTGTGTCCTGTCTCCTAGAGAGGGGTGTGTGTCCTGTCTAACAGAGAGGGCTGTGTGTCCTGTCTACCAGAGAGGACTGTGTGTCCTGTCTCCTAGAGAGGGGTGTGTGTCCTGTCTAACAGAGAGGGCTGTGTGTCCTGTCTACCAGAGAGGACTGTGTGTCCTGTCTCCTAGAGGGCTGTGTGTCCTGTCTACCAGAGAGGGTGTGTGTGTCCTGTCTACCAGCCGTGTGTCTATCAATCACTAGACTATTGCTGTCAGCTTCCTCCCTCTGTCCTGTCTACCAGAGAGGGTGTGTGTGTCCTGTCTAACAGAGAGGGCTGTGTGTCCTGTCTAACAGAGAGGGTGTGTGTGTCCTGTCTACCAGCCGTGTGTCTATCAATCACTAGACTATTGCTGTCAGCTTCCTCCCTCTGTCCTGTCTACCAGAGAGGGTGTGTGTGTCCTGTCTACCAGCCGTGTGTCTATCAATCACTAGACTATTGCTGTCAGCTTCCTCCCTCTGTCCTGTCTAACAGAGAGGGCTGTGTGTCCTGTCTACCAGCCGTGTGTCTATCAATCACTAGACTGCTGTGTCCTGTCTACCAGAGAGGGTGTGTGTGTCCTGTCTCCTAGAGAGGGTCAGTGTGTCCTCTGTCCTGTCTACCAGCCGTGTGTCTATCAATCACTAGACTATTGCTGTCAGCTTCCTCCCTCTGTCCTGTCTACCAGAGAGGGTGTGTGTCCTGTCTACCAGCCGTGTGTCTATCAATCACTAGACTATTGCTGTCAGCCTCCTCCCTCTGTCCTGTCTACCAGAGAGGGCTGTGTGTCCTGTCTACCAGCCGTGTGTCTATCAATCACTAGACTATTGCTGTCAGCCTCCTCCCTCTGTCCTGTCTACCAGAGAGGGCTGTGTGTCCTGTCTACCAGCCGTGTGTCTATCAATCACTAGACTATTGCTGTCAGCTTCCTCCCTCTGTCCTGTCTACCAGCCGTGTGTCTATCAATCACTAGACTATTGCTGTCAGCCTCCTCCCTCTGTCCTGTCTACCAGCCGTGTGTCTATCAATCACTAGACTATTGCTGTCAGCCTCCTCCCTCTGTCCTGTCTACCAGCCGTGTGTCTATCAATCACTAGACTATTGCTGTCAGCCTCCTCCCTCTGTCCTGTCTACCAGCCGTGTGTCTATCAATCACTAGACTATTGCTGTCAGCCTCCTCCCTCTGTCCTG
>NC_060186.1:884710-904710 GCF_021184085.1 Oncorhynchus gorbuscha
TGGATAGAGCTGGTGTCCAGGAGAGAGACCTGTGGATAGAGCTGGTGTCCAGGAGAGAGACCTGTGGATAGAGCTGGTGTCCAGGAGAGAGACCTGTGGATAGAGCTGGTGTCCAGGAGAGAGACCTGTGGATAGAGCTGGTGTCCAGGAGAGAGACCTGTGGATAGAGCTGGTGTCCAGTAGAGAGACCTGTGGATAGAGCTGGTGTCCAGTAGAGACCTGTGGATAGAGCTGGTGTCCAGGAGAGACCTGTGGATAGAGCTGGTGTCCAGGAGAGAGACCTGTGGATAGAGCTGGTGTCCAGGAGAGAGACCTGTGGATAGAGCTGGTGTCCAGGAGAGAGACCTGTGGATAGAGCTGGTGTCCAGGAGAGAAACCTGTGGATAGAGCTGGTGTCCAGGAGAGAAACCTGTGGATAGAGCTGGTGTCCAGGAGAGAAACCTGTGGATAGAGCTGGTGTCCAGGAGAGAGACCTGTGGATAGAGCTGGTGTCCAGGAGAGAGACCTGTGGATAGAGCTGGTGTCCAGGAGAGAGACCTGTGGATAGAGCTGGTGTCCAGGAGAGAGACCTGTGGATAGAGCTGGTGTCCAGGAGAGAGACCTGTGGATAGAGCTGGTGTCCAGGAGAGAGACCTGTGGATAGAGCTGGTGTCCAGTAGAGAGACCTGTGGATAGAGCTGGTGTCCAGGAGAGAGACCTGTGGATACAGCTGGTGTCCAGGAGAGACCTGTGGATACAGCTGGTGTCCAGTAGAGACCTGTGGATACAGCTGGTGTCCAGTAGAGAAACCTGTGGATAGAGCTGGTGTCCAGTAGAGAGACCTGTGGATACAGCTGGTGTCCAGTAGAGAGACCTGTGGATAGAGCTGGTGTCCAGGAGAGACCTGTGGATACAGCTGGTGTCCAGTAGAGAAACCTGTGGATAGAGCTGGTGTCCAGTAGAGACCTGTGGATAGAGCTGGTGTCCAGGAGAGAGGCCTGTGGATAGAGCTGGTGTCCAGTAGAGAGGCCTGTGGATAGAGCTGGTGTCCAGTAGAGAGACCTGTGGATAGAGCTGGTGTCCAGTAGAGAGGCCTGTGGATAGAGCTGGTGTCCAGTACAGAGACCTGTGGATAGAGCAGGTGGATAGAGCTGGTGTCCAGTAGAGAGACCTGTGGATAGAGCTGGTGTCCAGGAGAGACCTGTGGATAGAGCTGGTGTCCAGTACAGAGACCTGTGGATAGAGCTGGTGGATAGAGCTGGTGTCCAGTAGAGACCTGTGGATAGAGCTGGTGTCCAGTAGAGACACCTGTGGATAGAGCTGGTGTCCAGTAGAGAGACCTGTGGATAGAGCTGGTGTCCAGGAGAGAGGCCTGTGGATAGAGCTGGTGTCCAGGAGAGAGACCTGTGGATAGAGCTGGTGTCTAGTAGAGAGGCCTGTGGATAGAGCTGGTGTCTAGTAGAGAGGCCTGTGGATAGAGCTGGTGGATAGAGCTGGTATCCAGTAGAGACCTGTGGATAAAGCTGGTGTCCAGTACAGAGACCTGTGGATAGAGCTGGTGTCCAGTACAGAGACCTGTGGATAGAGCTGGTGGATAGAGCTGGTGTCCAGTACAGAGACCTGTGGATAGAGCTGGTGTCCAGTACAGAGACCTGTGGATAGAGCTGGTGTCCAGTAGAGAGACCTGTGGATAGAGCTGGTGTCCAGGAGAGAAACCTGTGGATACAGCTGGTGTCCAGTAGAGACCTGTGGATAGAGCTGGTGTCCAGTAGAGACCTGTGGATAGAGCTGGTGTCCAGTAGAGAGACCTGTGGATAGAGCTGGTGTCCAGTAGAGAGACCTGTGGATAGAGCTGGTGTCCAGGAGAGACCTGTGGATAGAGCTGGTGTCCAGTAGAGACCTGTGGATAGAGCTGGTGTCCAGTAGAGACCTGTGGATAGAGCTGGTGTCCAGTAGAGAGACCTGTGGATAGAGCTGGTGTCCAGTAGAGAGGCCTGTGGATAGAGCTGGTGTCCAGTAGAGAGACCTGTGGATAGAGCTGGTGTCTAGTAGAGAGACCTGTGGATAGAGCTGGTGTCCAGTAGAGAGGCCTGTGGATAGAGCTGGTGTCCAGTAGAGAGACCTGTGGATAGAGCTGGTGTCCAGTAGAGAGGCCTGTGGATAGAGCTGGTGTCCAGTAGAGAGACCTGTGGATAGAGCTGGTGTCCAGTAGAGAGACCTGTGGATAGAGCAGGTGTCCAGTAGAGAGGCCTGTGGATAGAGCTGGTGTCCAGTACAGAGACCTGTGGATAGAGCTGGTGTCCAGTAGAGAGACCTGTGGATAGAGCTGGTGGATAGAGCTGGTGTCCAGTAGAGACCTGTGGATAGAGCTGGTGGATAGAGCTGGTGTCCAGTAGAGAGACCTGTGGATAGAGCTGGTGTCCAGTAGAGAGACCTGTGGATAGAGCTGGTGTCCAGTTGAGAGACCTGTGGATAGAGATGGTGTCCAGTAGAGAGGCCTGTGGATAGAGCTGGTGTCCAGTAGAGAGGCCTGTGGATAGAGCTGGTGTCCAGTAGAGAGGCCTGTGGATAGAGCTGGTGGATAGAGCTGGTGTCCAGTAGAGACCTGTGGATAGAGCTGGTGTCCAGTACAGAGACCTGTGGATAGAGCTGGTGTCCAGTAGAGAGACCTGTGGATAGAGCTGGTGTCCAGGAGAGAAACCTGGGGATACAGCTGGTGTCCAGTAGAGACCTGTGGATAGAGCTGGTGTCCAGTAGAGACCTGTGGATAGAGCTGGTGTCCAGTAGAGAGACCTGTGGATAGAGCTGGTGTCCAGGAGAGAGACCTGTGGATAGAGCTGGTGTCCAGGAGAGAGACCTGTGGATAGAGCTGGTGTCCAGGAGAGAGACCTGTGGATAGAGCTGGTGTCCAGTAGAGAGACCTGTGGATAGAGCTGGTGTCCAGTAGAGACCTGTGGATAGAGCTGGTGTCCAGGAGAGACCTGTGGATAGAGCTGGTGTCCAGGAGAGACCTGTGGATAGAGCTGGTGTCCAGGAGAGAGACCTGTGGATAGAGCTGGTGTCCAGGAGAGAGACCTGTGGATAGAGCTGGTGTCCAGGAGAGAGACCTGTGGATAGAGCTGGTGTCCAGGAGAGAAACCTGTGGATAGAGCTGGTGTCCAGGAGAGAAACCTGTGGATAGAGCTGGTGTCCAGGAGAGAAACCTGTGGATAGAGCTGGTGTCCAGGAGAGAGACCTGTGGATAGAGCTGGTGTCCAGGAGAGAGACCTGTGGATAGAGCTGGTGTCCAGGAGAGAGACCTGTGGATAGAGCTGGTGTCCAGGAGAGAGACCTGTGGATAGAGCTGGTGTCCAGGAGAGAGACCTGTGGATAGAGCTGGTGTCCAGGAGAGAGACCTGTGGATAGAGCTGGTGTCCAGGAGAGAGACCTGTGGATAGAGCTGGTGTCCAGTAGAGAGACCTGTGGATAGAGCTGGTGTCCAGTAGAGACCTGTGGATAGAGCTGGTGTCCAGGAGAGACCTGTGGATAGAGCTGGTGTCCAGGAGAGACCTGTGGATACAGCTGGTGTCCAGGAGAGACCTGTGGATACAGCTGGTGTCCAGTAGAGACCTGTGGATACAGCTGGTGTCCAGGAGAGAGGCCTGTGGATAGAGCTGGTGTCCAGTAGAGAGGCCTGTGGATAGAGCTGGTGTCCAGTAGAGAGGCCTGTGGATAGAGCTGGTGTCCAGTACAGAGACCTGTGGATAGAGCAGGTGGATAGAGCTGGTGTCCAGTAGAGAGACCTGTGGATAGAGCTGGTGTCCAGTAGAGAGACCTGTGGATACAGCTGGTGTCCAGTAGAGAGACCTGTGGATAGAGCTGGTGTCCAGGAGAGACCTGTGGATACAGCTGGTGTCCAGTAGAGAAACCTGTGGATAGAGCTGGTGTCCAGTAGAGACCTGTGGATAGAGCTGGTGTCCAGGAGAGAGGCCTGTGGATAGAGCTGGTGTCCAGTAGAGAGGCCTGTGGATAGAGCTGGTGTCCAGTAGAGAGGCCTGTGGATAGAGCTGGTGTCCAGTACAGAGACCTGTGGATAGAGCAGGTGGATAGAGCTGGTGTCCAGTAGAGAGACCTGTGGATAGAGCTGGTGTCCAGGAGAGACCTGTGGATAGAGCTGGTGTCCAGTACAGAGACCTGTGGATAGAGCTGGTGGATAGAGCTGGTGTCCAGTAGAGACCTGTGGATAGAGCTGGTGTCCAGTAGAGAGACCTGTGGATAGAGCTGGTGTCCAGTAGAGAGACCTGTGGATAGAGCTGGTGTCCAGGAGAGAGGCCTGTGGATAGAGCTGGTGTCCAGGAGAGAGACCTGTGGATAGAGCTGGTGTCTAGTAGAGAGGCCTGTGGATAGAGCTGGTGGATAGAGCTGGTATCCAGTAGAGACCTGTGGATAAAGCTGGTGTCCAGTACAGAGACCTGTGGATAGAGCTGGTGTCCAGTACAGAGACCTGTGGATAGAGCTGGTGGATAGAGCTGGTGTCCAGTACAGAGACCTGTGGATAGAGCTGGTGTCCAGTACAGAGACCCGTGGATAGAGCTGGTGTCCAGTAGAGAGACCTGTGGATAGAGCTGGTGTCCAGGAGAGAAACCTGTGGATACAGCTGGTGTCCAGTAGAGACCTGTGGATAGAGCTGGTGTCCAGTAGAGACCTGTGGATAGAGCTGGTGTCCAGTAGAGAGACCTGTGGATAGAGCTGGTGTCCAGTAGAGAGACCTGTGGATAGAGCTGGTGTCCAGGAGAGACCTGTGGATAGAGCTGGTGTCCAGTAGAGACCTGTGGATAGAGCTGGTGTCCAGTAGAGACCTGTGGATAGAGCTGGTGTCCAGTAGAGAGACCTGTGGATAGAGCTGGTGTCCAGTAGAGAGACCTGTGGATAGAGCTGGTGTCCAGGAGAGAGGCCTGTGGATAGAGCTGGTGTCCAGGAGAGAGACCTGTGGATAGAGCTGGTGTCTAGTAGAGAGGCCTGTGGATAGAGCTGGTGGATAGAGCTGGTATCCAGTAGAGACCTGTGGATAAAGCTGGTGTCCAGTACAGAGACCTGTGGATAGAGCTGGTGTCCAGTACAGAGACCTGTGGATAGAGCTGGTGGATAGAGCTGGTGTCCAGTACAGAGACCTGTGGATAGAGCTGGTGTCCAGTACAGAGACCTGTGGATAGAGCTGGTGTCCAGTAGAGAGACCTGTGGATAGAGCTGGTGTCCAGGAGAGAAACCTGTGGATACAGCTGGTGTCCAGTAGAGACCTGTGGATAGAGCTGGTGTCCAGTAGAGACCTGTGGATAGAGCTGGTGTCCAGTAGAGAGACCTGTGGATAGAGCTGGTGTCCAGTAGAGAGACCTGTGGATAGAGCTGGTGTCCAGGAGAGACCTGTGGATAGAGCTGGTGTCCAGTAGAGACCTGTGGATAGAGCTGGTGTCCAGTAGAGACCTGTGGATAGAGCTGGTGTCCAGTAGAGAGACCTGTGGATAGAGCTGGTGTCCAGTAGAGAGGCCTGTGGATAGAGCTGGTGTCCAGTAGAGAGACCTGTGGATAGAGCTGGTGTCTAGTAGAGAGACCTGTGGATAGAGCTGGTGTCCAGTAGAGAGGCCTGTGGATAGAGCTGGTGTCCAGTAGAGAGACCTGTGGATAGAGCTGGTGTCCAGTAGAGAGGCCTGTGGATAGAGCTGGTGTCCAGTAGAGAGACCTGTGGATAGAGCTGGTGTCCAGTAGAGAGACCTGTGGATAGAGCAGGTGTCCAGTAGAGAGGCCTGTGGATAGAGCTGGTGTCCAGTACAGAGACCTGTGGATAGAGCTGGTGTCCAGTAGAGAGACCTGTGGATAGAGCTGGTGTCCAGTACAGAGACCTGTGGATAGAGCTGGTGGATAGAGCTGGTGTCCAGTAGAGACCTGTGGATAGAGCTGGTGTCCAGTAGAGAGACCTGTGGATAGAGCTGGTGTCCAGTTGAGAGACCTGTGGATAGAGATGGTGTCCAGTAGAGAGGCCTGTGGATAGAGCTGGTGTCCAGTAGAGAGGCCTGTGGATAGAGCTGGTGTCCAGTAGAGAGGCCTGTGGATAGAGCTGGTGGATAGAGCTGGTGTCCAGTAGAGACCTGTGGATAGAGCTGGTGTCCAGTACAGAGACCTGTGGATAGAGCTGGTGTCCAGTAGAGAGACCTGTGGATAGAGCTGGTGTCCAGGAGAGAAACCTGTGGATACAGCTGGTGTCCAGTAGAGACCTGTGGATAGAGCTGGTGTCCAGTAGAGACCTGTGGATAGAGCTGGTGTCCAGTAGAGAGACCTGTGGATAGAGCTGGTGTCCAGTAGAGAAACCTGTGGATAGAGCTGGTGTCCAGGAGAGACCTGTGGATGGAGCTGGTGTCCAGTAGAGAGACCTGTGGATAGAGCTGGTGTCCAGTAGAGAGGCCTGTGGATAGAGCTGGTGTCCAGTAGAGAGGCCTGTGGATAGAGCTGGTGTCCAGTAGACAGACCTGTGGATAGAGCTGGAGTCCAGTAGAGAGGCCTGTGGATAGAGCTGGTGTCCAGTAGAGAGACCTGTGGATAGAGCTGGTGTCCAGTAGAGAGGCCTGTGGATAGAGCTGGTGTAAAGTGGAGACCTGTGTCACCATACCCACCTAGACTACTTACTATCCAATACGGTCTTTAATATCTTCTGCTGTCCATTGGTGTGTGTGTGTGTGTGTGTGTGTGTGTGTGTGTGTGTGTGTGTGTGTGTGTGTGTGTGTGTGTGTGTGTGTGTGTGTGTGTGTGTGTGTGTGTGTGTGTGTGTGTGTGTGTGTGTGTGTGTGTGTGTGTGTGTGTGTGTGTGTGTTCGTACTTTACATAAGTACCACTCCCATATTGAGGTATAGTAATATAGTGGTAGAGAGGGAGGGGGGCAGAGAGGGAGGGGGGCAGAGAGGGAGGGAAGCTCGGCTAGCTACTCAGCAGGGCAGGCAGTAAGGCAGGGCTAGCTAATCAGCAGGGCAGGTAGTAAGGCAGGGCTAGCTACTTAGCAGGGCAGGCAGTACGGTAGGGCTAGCTACTCAGCAGGGCAGGCAGTAAGGCAGGGCTAGCTACTCAGCAGGGCAGGCAGTAAGGCAGGGCTAGCTACTTAGCAGGGCAGGTAGTAAGGCAGGGCTAGCTACTCAGCAGGGCAGGCAGTAAGGCTTGGCTAGCTACTCAGCAGGGCAGGCAGTAAGGCTCGGCTAGCTACTCAGCAGGGCAGGTAGTAAGGCAGGGCTAGCTACTTAGCAGGGCAGGCAGTAAGGCAGGGCTAGCTACTTAGCAGGGCAGGTAGTAAGGCAGGGCTAGCTACTCAGCAGGGCAGGCAGTAAGGCAGGGCTAGCTACTTAGCAGGGCAGGTAGTAAGGCAGGGCTAGCTACTCAGCAGGGCAGGCAGTAAGGCTCGGCTAGCTACTCAGCAGGGCAGGCAGTAAGGCTCGGCTAGCTACTCAGCAGGGCAGGCAGTAAGGCTCGGCTAGCTACTCAGCAGGGCAGGGCTAGCTACTCAGCAGGGCAGGGCTAGCTACTCAGCAGGGCAGGCAGTAAGGTAGGGCTAGCTACTCAGCAGGGCAGGCAGTAAGGCAGGGCTAGCTACTCAGCAGGGCAGGCAGTAAGGCAGGGCTAGCTACTCAGCAGGGCAGGCAGTAAGGTAGGGCTAGCTACTCAGCATGGCAGGTAGTGAGGCAGGGCTAGCTTCTCAGCAGGGCAGGCAGTGTGGCAGGGCTAGCTCCTCAGCAGGGCAGGGCTAGATACTCAGCAGGGCAGGGCTAGCTACTCAGCAGGGCAGGGCTAGCTCCTCAGCAGGGCAGGCAGTAAGGTAGGGCAGGCAGTAAGGTAGGGCTAGCTACTCAGCAGGGCAGGCAGTAAGGCTCGGCTAGCTACTCAGCAGGGCAGGCAGTAAGGCAGGGCTAGCTACTCAGCAGGGCAGGCAGTAAGGCAGGGCTAGCTACTCAGCAGGGCAGGCAGTAAGGCAGGGCTAGCTACTCAGCAGGGCAGGTAGTAAGGCAGGGCTAGCTACTCAGCAGGGCAGGGCTAGCTACTCAGCAGGGCAGGCTAGTAGCAGGGCAGGCAGTAGGGCTAGCTACTCAGCAGGGCAGGCAGTAAGGGGCAGGGCTAGCTACTCAGCAGGGCAGGCAGTAAGGCAGGGCTAGCTACTCAGCAGGGCAGGCAGTAAGGCAGGGCTAGCTACTCAGCAGGGCAGGCAGTAAGGCAGGGCTAGCTACTCAGCAGGGCAGGCAGTAAGGCAGGGCTAGCTACTCAGCAGGGCAGGCAGTAAGGCAGGGCTAGCTACTCAGCAGGGCAGGCAGTAAGGCAGGGCTAGCTACTCAGCAGGGCAGGGCTAGCTACTCAGCAGGGCAGGTAGTGAGGCAGGGCTAGCTACTCAGCAGGGCAGGCAGTAAGGCAGGGCTAACTACTCAGCAGGGCAGGCAGTAAGGCAGGGCTAGCTACTCAGCAGGGCTAACTACTCAGCAGGGAAGGTAGTGAGGCAGGGCTAACTACTCAGCAGGGCAGGCTTAAGGTCTGTTCCATGATAGCATCGTCACGAACAAAGGCTTCCCTAAAACGGAAGCCTGGGGAGGTTGAAGGCAGAAAAATATCTAAATAGGGAACCGGCTGTAAATCAGTGAACCCAAATGCCTTGCTGCGGAGCTCCAATAGTGCTCGCTACATTAGTGTCGTAGGTGCAACAGTGCGTGAGGATGCTCTGAAAATCGCTGATTAAAACCCCATCAGAATATGCTGATGTGTGTCTATGTTGTGTGTCGAACATACTTCTGATAAACACAGTGCAGCTTTTCCTCCAGGGTCTCTACCCTTTTCTGCAATGTTGCAAACTAGCATATGGAACAACTCTACAAAACGTGTCCTTCCCCGGTGTGAAAACAGTGACGAACATAACACGTTTTGCCATGTGGGGGGGGGGGGGGGGGGGGGCGGGGTTCTGGAAATGTAACATCCAATCAAGATCTGGCACCTGGGAACCAGCGAACCATTCAAACCGTTTCTTTGCTCCAGAGCGACCAAATGAATATGATGCAGCTGAGTATAAAATGAATGACCAGAAATGAAAGGGGCGTGCACAAAATGTACCAATAGATAAAGAGGAAACAATTTAACCAATAGATGAAGAGGAAACAATATTAACCAATAGATGAAGAGGAAACAATATTAACCAATAGATAAAGAGAAAATAATATTAACCAATAGATAAAGAGGAAATAATATTAACCAATAGATAAAGAGGAAATAATATTAACCAATAGATAAAGAGGAAATAATATTAACCAATAGATAAAGAGGAAACAATATTAACCAATAGATAAAGAGGAAATAATATTAACCAATAGATAAAGAGAAAATAATATTAACCAATAGATAAAGAGGAAATAATATTAACCAATAGATAAAGAGGCATGGGATGTCATTCTCTGTGGTAATGCACGGCCATGGGATAACGATCATTCTCTGTGGTAATGCACACCCATGGGATAACGGCCATTCTCTGTGGTAATGCTCATTGTTTACCCCGGGAGAAGAGCAGTTATCTCATTGTTTAGTCCGGGAGAAGAGTTTAGTCAGAAGAGAAGTTATCTCATTGTTTAGCTCATTGTTTAGTCCGGGAGAAGAGCAGTTATCTCATTGTTTACCCGGGAGAAGAGCAGTTATCTCATTGTTTAGTCCGGGAGAAGAGCAGTTATCTCATTGTTTAGTCTGGGAGAAGGGCAGTTATCTCATTGTTTACCCCGGGAGAAGAGCAGTTATCTCATTGTTTAGTCCGGGAGAAGAGCAGTTATCTCATTGTTTAGTCTGGGAGAAGGGCAGTTATCTCATTGTTTAGTCCGGGAGAAGAGCAGTTATATCATTGTTTAGTCTGGGCGAAGAGCAGTTATCTCATTGTTTACCCCAGGAGAAGAGCAGTTCTCATTGTTTACCCCAGGAGAAGAGCAGTTATCTCATTGTTTACCCCGGGAGAAGAGCAGTTATCTCATTGTTTAGTCCGGGAGAAGAGCAGTTATATCATTGTTTAGTCTGGGCGAAGAGCAGTTATCTCATTGTTTACCCCAGGAGAAGAGCAGTTATCTCATTGTTTACCCCAGGAGAAGAGCAGTTCTCATTGTTTACTTATCTCATTGTTTACCCCAGGAGAGAAGAGCAGTTATCTCATTGTTTAGTCCGGGAGAAGAGCAGTTATATCATTGTTTAGTCTGGGCGAAGAGCAGTTATCTCATTGTTTAGGAGAAGAGCAGTTATCTCATTGTTTACCCCGAGGAGAATTGTTTAGCAGTTATCTCATTGTTTACCCCAGGAGAAGAGCAGTTCTCATTGTTTACCCCAGGAGAAGAGCAGTTATCTCATTGTTTACCCCGGGAGAAGAGCAGTTATCTCATTGTTTAGTCCGGGAGAAGAGCAGTTATATCATTGTTTAGTCTGGGCGAAGAGCAGTTATCTCATTGTTTACCCCAGGAGAAGAGCAGTTATCTCATTGTTTACCCCAGTCTCATTGGGAGAAGAGCAGTTATCTCATTGTTTAGTCCGGGAGAAGAGCAGTTATCTCATTGTTTAGTCTGGGGAGAAGAGCAGTTATCTCATTGTTTAGAGAGCAGTTATCTCATTGTTTAGTCCGGGAGAAGAGCAGTTATCTCATTGTTTACCCCATGGAGAAGAGCAGTTATCTCATTGTTTACCATGGGAGAAGAGCAGTTCTCATTGTTTAGTCCGGGAGAAGAGTAGTTATCTCTTGTTCAGTCTGGGAGAAGAGCAGTTCTCATTGTTTAGTCCGGGAGAAGAGCAGTTATCTCATTGTTTAGTCCGGGAGAAGAGCAGTTATCTCATTGTTTAGTCCGGGAGAAGAGCAGTTATCTCATTGTTTACCCCGGGAGAAGAGCAGTTATCTCATTGTTTAGTCTGGGAGAAGAGCAGTTATCTCATTGTTTACCCCGGGAGAAGAGCAGTTATCTCATTGTTTAGTCCGGGAGAAAAGCAGTTCTCATTGTTTAGTCCGGGAGAAGAGCAGTTCTCATTGTTTACCCCGGGAGAAGAGCAGTTCTCATTGTTTACCCCGGGAGAAGAGCAGTTATCTCATTGTTTAGTCTGGGAGAAAAGCAGTTCTCATTGTTTAGTCTGGGAGAAGAGCAGTTATCTCATTGTTTAGTCTGGGAGAAAAGCAGTTATCTCATTGTTTAGTCTGGGAGAAGAGCAGTTATCTCATTGTTTAGTCCGGGAGAAGAGCAGTTATCTCATTGTTTAGTCCGGGAGAAGAGCAGTTATCTCATTGTTTAGTCCGGGAGAAGAGCAGTTATCTCATTGTTTACCATGGGAGAAGAGCAGTTATCTCATTGTTTACCATGGGAGAAGAGCAGTTCTCATTGTTTAGTCCGGGAGAAGAGCAGTTATCTCATTGTTTAGTCCGGGAGAAGAGCAGTTATCTCATTGTTTAGTCTGGGAGAAGAGCAGTTATCTCATTGTTTACCCCGGGAGAAGAGCAGTTATCTCATTGTTTAGTCCGGGAGAAGAGCAGTTATCTCATTGTTTAGTCCGGGAGAAGAGCAGTTATCTCATTGTTTAGTCTGGGAGAAGAGCAGTTATCTCATTGTTTAGTCCGGGAGAAGAGCAGTTATCTCATTGTTTAGTCTGGGAGAAGAGCAGTTATCTCATTGTTTAGTCTGGGAGAAGAGCAGTTATCTCATTGTTTACCCCGGAGAAGAGCAGTTATCTCATTGTTTACCCCAGGGGAAGAGCAGTTATCTCATTGTTTAGTCTTTATCTCATTGTTTACCCAGTTATCTCATTGTTTAGTCCGGGAGAAGAGCAGTTATCTCATTGTTTAGTCCGGGAGAAGAGCAGTTATCTCATTGTTTAGTCCGGGAGAAGAGCAGTTATCTCATTGTTTACCATGGGAGAAGAGCAGTTATCTCATTGTTTACCATGGCAGAAGAGCAGTTATCTCATTGTTTAGTCCGGCAGAAGAGCAGTTATCTCATTGTTTAGTCCGGGAGAAGAGCAGTTATCTCATTGTTTAGTCCGGGAGAAGAGCAGTTATCTCATTGTTTACCCCGGGAGAAGAGCAGTTCTCATTGTTTAGACCGGGAGAAGAGCAGTTATCTCATTGTTTAGTCTGGGCGAAGAGCAGTTATCTCATTGTTTAGTCCGGGAGAAGAGCAGTTATCTCATTGTTTAGTCTGGGAGAAGAGCAGTTATCTCATTGTTTACCCCAGGAGAAGAGCAGTTATCTCATTGTTTAGACCGGGAGAAGAGCGGTTATCTCATTGTTTAGTCCGGGAGAAGAGCAGTTATCTCTTGTTCAGTCTGGGAGAAGAGCAGTTATCTCATTGTTTAGTCCGGGAGAAGAGCAGTTATCTCATTGTTTAGTCTGGGAGAAGAGCAGTTATCTCATTGTTTAGTCTGGGAGAAGATCAGTTATCTCATTGTTTACCCCGGGATAAGAGCAGTTTTCTCATTGTTTACCCCGGGAGAAGAGCAGTTCTCATTGTTTACCCCGGGAGAAGAGCAGTTATCTCATTGTTTAGTCTGGGAGAAGAGCAGTTATCTCATTGTTTACCCCGGGAGAAGAGCAGTTATCTCATTGTTTAGTCCGGGAGAAGAGCAGTTATCTCATTGTTTAGTCTGGGAGAAGAGCAGTTATCTCATTGTTTACCCCGGGAGAAGAGCAGTTATCTCATTGTTTAGTCTGGGAGAAAAGCAGTTATCTCATTGTTTAGTCTGGGAGAAGAGCAGTTATCTCATTGTTTAGTCCGGGAGAAGAACAGTTATCTCATTGTTTACCCCGGGAGAAGAGCAGTTATCTCATTGTTTACCCCAGGGGAAGAGCAGTTATCTCATTGTTTAGTCTGGGAGAAGAGCAGTTATCTCATTGTTTAGTCTGGGAGAAGATCAGTTATCTCATTGTTTACCCCGGGATAAGAGCAGTTTTCTCATTGTTTACCCCGGGAGAAGAGCAGTTATCTCATTGTTTACCCCGGGAGAAGAGCAGTTATCTCATTGTTTAGTCTGGGAGAAGAGCAGTTATCTCATTGTTTACCCCGGGAGAAGAGCAGTTATCTCATTGTTTTGTCCGGGAGAAGAGCAGTTATCTCATTGTTTTGTCCGGGAGAAGAGCAGTTATCTCATTGTTTAGTCCGGGAGAAGAGCAGTTATCTCATTGTTTAGTCTGGGAGAAGAGCAGTTATCTCATTGTTTACCCCGGGAGAAGAGCAGTTATCTCATTGTTTAGTCTGGGAGAAAAGCAGTTATCTCATTGTTTAGTCTGGGAGAAGAGCAGTTATCTCATTGTTTAGTCCGGGAGAAGAGCAGTTATCTCATTGTTTACCCCGGGAGAAGAGCAGTTATCTCATTGTTTACCCCAGGAGAAGAGCAGTTATCTCATTGTTTACCCCGAGAAGAGCCGGGAGAGAAGAGCAGTTATCTCATTGTTTAGTCCGGGAGAAGAGCAGTTATCTCATTGTTTACCATGGGAGAAGAGCAGTTATCTCATTGTTTACCCCGGGAGAAGAGCAGTTATCTCATTGTTTAGTCCGGGAGAAGAGCAGTTATCTCATTGTTTAGTCTGGGAGAAGAGCAGTTATCTCATTGTTTAGTCTGGGAGAAGAGCAGTTATCTCATTGTTTAGACCGGGAGAAGAGCGGTTATCTCATTGTTTAGTCCGGGAGAAGAGCAGTTATCTCTTGTTCAGTCTGGGAGAAGAGCAGTTATCTCATTGTTTAGTCCGGGAGAAGAGCAGTTATCTCATTGTTTAGTCTGGGAGAAGAGCAGTTATCTCATTGTTTAGTCTGGGAGAAGAGCAGTTATCTCATTGTTTACCCCGGGATAAGAGCAGTTATCTCATTGTTTACCCCGGGATAAGAGCAGTTTTCTCATTGTTTACCCCGGGAGAAGAGCAGTTATCTCATTGTTTAGTCTGGGAGAAGAGCAGTTATCTCATTGTTTAGTCTGGGAGAAGAGCAGTTATCTCATTGTTTAGTCTGGGAGAAGAGCAGTTATCTCATTGTTTAGTCCGGGAGAAGAGCAGTTATCTCATTGTTTAGACCGGGAGAAGAGCGGTTATCTCATTGTTTAGTCCGGGAGAAGAGCAGTTATCTCTTGTTCAGTCTGGGAGAAGAGCAGTTATCTCATTGTTTAGTCCGGGAGAAGAGCAGTTATCTCATTGTTTAGTCTGGGAGAAGAGCAGTTATCTCATTGTTTAGTCTGGGAGAAGAGCAGTTATCTCATTGTTTACCCCGGGATAAGAGCAGTTATCTCATTGTTTACCCCGGGATAAGAGCAGTTTTCTCATTGTTTACCCCGGGAGAAGAGCAGTTATCTCATTGTTTAGTCTGGGAGAAGAGCAGTTATCTCATTGTTTAGTCTGGGAGAAGAGCAGTTATCTCATTGTTTAGTCTGGGAGAAGAGCAGTTATCTCATTGTTTAGTCCGGGAGAAGAGCAGTTATCTCATTGTTCAGTCTGGGAGAAGAGCAGTTATCTCATTGTTTAGTCCGGGAGAAGAGCAGTTATCTCATTGTTTAGTCTGGGAGAAGAGCAGTTATCTCATTGTTTAGTCTGGGAGAAGAGCAGTTATCTAATTGTTTAGTCTGGGAGAAGAGCAGTTATCTCATTGTTTACCCCGGGAGAAGAGCAGTTATCTCATTTAGTCTGGGAGAAGAGCAGTTATCTCATTGTTTAGTCTGGGAGAAGAGCAGTTATCTCATTGTTTAGTCTGGGAGAAGAGCAGTTATCTCATTGTTTAGTCTGGGAGAAGAGCAGTTATCTCATTGTTTAGTCCGGGAGAAGAGCAGTTATCTCATTGTTTAGTCCGGGAGAAGAGCAGTTATCTCATTGTTTGCCCCGGGAGAAGAGCAGTTATCTCATTGTTTAGTCTGGGAGAAGAGCAGTAATCTCATTGTTTACCCCGGGAGAAGAGCAGTTATCTCATTGTTTAGTCCGGGAGAAGAGCAGTTATCTCATTGTTTAGTCCGGGAGAAGAGCAGTTATCTCATTGTTTAGTCCGGGAGAAGAGCAGTTATCTCATTGTTTAGTCTGGGAGAAGAGCAGTAATCTCATTGTTTACCCCGGGAGAAGAGCAGTAATCTCATTGTTTACCCCGGGAGAAGAGCAGTTATCTCATTGTTTAGTCCGGGAGAAGAGCAGTTATCTCATTGTTTAGTCCGGGAGAAGAGCAGTTATTTCATTGTTTAGTCCGGGAGAAGAGCAGTTATCTCATTGTTTAGTCCGGGAGAAGAGCAGTTATCTCATTGTTTAGTCCGGGAGAAGAGCAGTTATTTCATTGTTTAGTCCGGGAGAAGAGCAGTTATCTCATTGTTTAGTCCGGGAGAAGAGCAGTTATCTCATTGTTTACCATGGGAGAAGAGCAGTTATCTCATTGTTTAGTCCGGGAGAAGAGCAGTTATCTCATTGTTTAGTCCGGGAGAAGAGCAGTTATCTCATTGTTTAGTCCGGGAGAAGAGCAGTTATCTCATTGTTTACCATGGGAGAAGAGCAGTTATCTCATTGTTTAGTCCGGGAGAAGAGCGGTTATCTCATTGTTTAGTCCGGGAGAAGAGCAGTTATCTCATTGTTTACCATGGGAGAAGAGCAGTTATCTCATTGTTTAGTCCGGGAGAAGAGCAGTTATCTCATTGTTTATCTTAAAAATGGAGTACATGGTGAGGGCTTGAATTCATCAATCTCTACAGATTACGTAAACGAATCTCCCGTCCTTCCCTATGCCGTCTGTTTCCATTTCTGTGGAGAAGTCTCCCCCCTCCCTATCCATGAGTATATCTACACCTACCTACTTACCTCTCTCTCTCTCTCTCTCTCTCTCTCTCTCTCTCTCTCTCTCTCTCTCTCTCTCTCTCTCTCTCTCTCTCTCTCTCTCTCTCTCTCTCTCTCTCTCTCTCTCTCTCTCTCTCTCTCTCTCTCTCTCTCTCTCTCTCTCTCTCTCCCTCTCTCTCTCCCCCCCTCTCTCTCTCTCTCCCCCCCTCTCGTTCTCTATCCCTCCCTCCCTCCCCCCTCCCTCCCTCCCTCCCTCCCTCCCTCCCTTGATGAGCGTCTCTGTTGTTCTGTAGTTGTGTTTATGCTAATAGCCTGGCAGAAAGGTTGAGCTATAACTGGACCTCTTTCCCCCCCTGACAGAGGTAACACATAACCTCTATTTATCTAAACAAAAGACCACAGTCACCCTATCACCCTATAATACAGGCCAACATTACTGTGGTGCGGTTTACAAATGCATCAGAACATTCCAAATGTTCATTTAGCACATGATCAAATAAGGGACAGTAAGGGATTCATTATGACGACAATGCTCCAATCCTACGTCAGCTATAATCTCTCTGTTCAATGAGGGGTTATACATGGCCTAAATGTTATATGTATGTATATATATATATATGTTATGTTATACAGTACAGGGTCTATGTATTATATTATACAGTACAGGGTCTATATATTATATTATACAGTACAGGGTCTATATGTTATACAGTACAGGGTCTATATATTATATTATACAGCACAGGGTCTATATATTATATTATACAGTACAGGGTCTATATATTATATTATACAGCACAGGGTCTATATATTATATTATACAGTACAGGGTCTATATATTATACAGTACAGGGTCTATATGTTATATTATACAGTACAGGGTCTATATATTATACAGTACAGGGTCTATATATTATATTATACAGCACAGGGTCTATATATTATACAGTACAGGGTCTATATATTATACAGTACAGGGTCTATATATTATATTATACAGCACAGGGTCTATATATTATACAGTACAGGGTCTATATATTATATTATACAGGGTCTATATATTATACAGTACAGGGTCTATATGTTATATTATACAGGGTCTATATATTATATTATACAGGGTCTATATATTATATTACACAGTACAGGGTCTATATATTATATTATACAGCACAGGGTCTATATATTATACAGTACAGGGTCTATATATTATACAGTACAGAGTCTATATATTATATTATACAGCACAGGGTCTATATATTATACAGTACAGGGTCTATATATTATACAGTACAGGGTCTATATATTATACAGTACAGGGTCTATATATTATATTATACAGCACAGGGTCTATATATTATACAGTACAGGGTCTATATATTATATTATACAGGGTCTATATATTATATTATACAGGGTCTATATATTATATTATACAGTACAGGGTCTATATATTATACAGTACAGGGTCTATATGTTATACAGTACAGGGTCTATATATTAAGTACAGGGTCTATATATTATACAGTACAGGGTCTATATATTATATTATACAGTACAGGGTCTATATATTATATTATACAGCACAGGGTCTATATATTATACAGTACAGGGTCTATATATTATACAGTACAGGGTCTATATATTATATTATACAGCACAGGGTCTATATATTATACAGTACAGGGTCTATGTATTATATTATACAGTACAGGGTCTATATGTTATACAGTACAGGGTCTATATATTATACAGTACAGGGTCTATATATTATACAGTACAGGGTCTATATATTATATTATACAGCACAGGGACTATATATTATACAGTACAGGGTCTATATGTTATACAGTACAGGGTCTATATATTATACAGTACAGGGTCTATATATTATACAGTACAGGGTCTATATATTATACAGTACAGGGTCTATATATTATATTATACAGCACAGGGACTATATATTATACAGTACAGGGTCTATATGTTATACAGTACAGGGTCTATATATTATATTATACAGCACAGGGACTATATATTATACAGTACAGGGTCTATATATTATATTATACAGCACAGGGACTATATATTATACAGTACAGGGTCTATATGTTATACAGTACAGGGTCTATATATTATACAGCACAGGGACTATATATTATACAGTACAGGGTCTATATATTATACAGTACAGGGTCTATATGTTATACAGTACAGGGTCTATATATTATACAGTACAGGGTCTATGTATTATATTATACAGCACAGGGACTATATATTATACAGTACAGGGTCTATATGTTATACAGTACAGGGTCTATATATTATATTATACAGCACAGGGACTATATGTTATACAGTACAGGGTCTATATATTATATTATACAGCACAGGGACTATATGTTATACAGTACAGGGTCTATATATTATATTATACAGCACAGGGACTATATATTATACAGTACAGGGTCTATATGTTATACAGTACAGGGTCTATTTATTATATTATACAGCACAGGGACTATATGTTATACAGTACAGGGTCTATATATTATATTATACAGCACAGGGACTATATGTTATACAGTACAGGGTCTATATATTATATTATACAGCACAGGGACTATATATTATACAGTACAGGGTCTATATATTATACAGTACAGGGTCTATATATTATACAGCACAGGGACTATATATTATACAGTACAGGGTCTATATATTATACAGTACAGGGTCTATATATTATATTATACAGCACAGGGACTATATATTATACAGCACAGGGTCTATATATTATACAGTACAGGGTCTATATATTATACAGCACAGGGACTATATATTATACAGTACAGGGTCTATATATTATACAGTACAGGGTCTATATATTATATTATACAGCACAGGGTCTATATATTATACAGTACAGGGTCTATATATTATACAGTACAGGGTCTATATATTATATTATACAGCACAGGGTCTATATATTATACAGTACAGGGTCTATATATTATACAGTACAGGGTCTATATATTATACAGTACAGGGTCTATATATTATACAGTACAGGGTCTATATGTTATATTATACAGGGTCTATATATTATATTATACAGGGTCTATATATTATATTATACAGTACAGGGTCTATATATTATACAGTACAGGGTCTATATATTATATTATACAGCACAGGGTCTATATATTATACAGTACAGGGTCTATATATTATACAGTACAGAGTCTATATATTATATTATACAGGGTCTATGTATTATATTATACAGTACAGGGTCTATATGTTATACAGTACAGGGTCTATATATTATACAGTACAGGGTCTATATATTATATTATACAGCACAGGGACTATATATTATACAGTACAGGGTCTATATGTTATATTATACAGTACAGGGTCTATATATTATACAGTACAGGGTCTATATGTTATACAGTACAGGGTCTATATATTATACAGTACAGGGTCTATGTATTATATTATACAGCACAGGGACTATATATTATACAGTACAGGGTCTATATATTATACAGTACAGGGTCTATATGTTATACAGTACAGGGTCTATATATTATACAGTACAGGGTCTATGTATTATATTATACAGCACAGGGACTATATATTATACAGTACAGGGTCTATGTATTATATTATACAGTACACAATCATCCCTCATCCAGGGGAAACAGACACAACACAGCCCTCATCCAGGGGAAACAGACACAACACAGCCCTCATCCGGGGGAAACAAACATAATCATCCCTCTGTCAAATCACACAACACAGCCCTCATCCAGGGGAAACAGACACAACACAGCCCTCATCCAGGGGAAACAGACACAACACAGCCCTCATCCAGGGGAAACAGACACAATCATCCCTCTGTCAATCACAGAACACAGCCCTCATCCGGGGGAAACAGCAGAGACACAATCATCCCTCTGTCAATGACTCAACACAGCCCTCATCCAGGGGAAACAGACACAATCATCCCTCTGTCAATCACACAACACAGCCCTCATCCAGGGGAAACAGACACAATCATCCCTCTGTCAATCACACAACACAGACCTCATCCAGGGGAAACAGACACAATCATCCATCTGTCAATCACACAACACAGCCCTCATCCAGGGGAAACAGCAGAGACACAATCGTCAGCCAGTCGGGGATTTAGGTGAGAGGACGCTTGCCAGACAGGCAGGGGGTGAGC
>NC_060186.1:909710-924872 GCF_021184085.1 Oncorhynchus gorbuscha
AGGGAGGGAGGGAGGGAGGGAGGGAGGGAGGGAGGGAGGGAGGGAGGGAGGGAGGGAGGGAGGGAGGGAGGGAGCAGGAAGAGGTGAACGTAGCAGAAAGAGAAACAAGGCGGAACCAACACTGATCCCCTCAGAGAGAGATCAATGGGGAGAGACAGAGAGACAGAGAGGCAGAGAGACAGAGAGACAGAGAGGCAGAGAGGCAGAGAGGCAGAGAGACAGAGAGGCAGAGAGACAGAGAGACAGAGAGACAGAGAGACAGAGAGGCAGAGAGGCAGAGAGACAGAGAGGCAGAGAGACAGAGAGACAGAGAGACAGAGAGACAGAGAGACAGAGAGACAGAGAGACAGAGAGACAGAGAGACAGAGAGGCAGAGAGGCAGAGAGACAGAGAGACAGAGAGACAGAGAGACAGACAGACAGACAGACAGACAGACAGACAGACAGACAGACAGACAGACAGACAGACAGACAGACAGACAGACAGACAGACAGACAGACAGACAGACAGACAGACAGACAGACAGACAGACAGACAGACAGACAGGAGGTTGGAGTCTTTGATATTTATTAACACCGTTTATTAGTACAATGTTGTTGCCATTTACACAAACCTGAGTACCAGTAGTCTTAACATGTCTCTAGAGCTGCTGAGGGTCTGAGTACCAGTCGTCTTAACATGTCTCTAGAGCTGCTGAGGGTCTGAGTACCAGTAGTCTCAACATGTCTCTAGAGCTGCTGAGGGTCTGAGTACCAGTAGTCTTAACATGTCTCTAGAGCTGCTGAGGGTCTGAGTACCAGTAGTCTCAACATGTCTCTAGAGCTGCTGAGGGTCTGAGTACCAGTAGTCTTAACATGTCTCTAGAGCTGCTGAGGGTCTGAGTACCAGTAGTCTCAACATGTCTCTAGAGCTGCTGAGGGTCTGAGTACCAGTAGGCTTAACATGTCTCTAGAGCTGCTGAGGGTCTGAGTACCAGTAGTCTTAACATGTCTCTAGAGCTGCTGAGGGTCTGAGTACCAGCAGTCTTAACATGTCTCTAGAGCTGCTGAGGGTCTGAGTACCAGTAGTCTTAACATGTCTCTAGAGCTGCTGAGGGTCTGAGTACCAGTAGTCTTAACATGTCTCTAGAGCTGCTGAGGGTCTGAGTACCAGTAGTCTTAACATGTCTCTAGAGCTGCTGAGGGTCTGAGTACCAGTAGTCTTAACATGTCTCTAGAGCTGCTGAGGGTCTGAGTACCAGCAGTCTTAACATGTCTCTAGAGCTGCTGAGGGTCTGAGTACCAGTAGTCTTAACATGTCTCTAGAGCTGCTGAGGGTCTGAGTACCAGTAGTCTTAACATGTCTCTAGAGCTGCTGAGGGTCTGAGTACCAGTCGTCTTAACATGTCTCTAGTGCTGCTGAGGGTCTGGGTACCAGTAGTCTTAACAAGTCTCTAGAGCTGCTGAGGGTCTGAGTACCAGCCGTCTTAACATGTCTCTAGAGCTGCTGAGGGTCTGAGTACCAGTAGTCTTAACATGTCTCTAGAGCTGCTGAGGGTCTGAGTACCAGTAGTCTTAACATGTCTCTAGAGCTGCTGAGGGTCTGAGTACCAGTAGTCTTAACATGTCTCTAGTGCTGCTGAGGGTCTGAGTACCAGTAGTCTTAACATGTCTCTAGAGCTGCTGAGGGTCTGAGTACCAGCAGTCTTAACATGTCTCTAGAGCTGCTGAGGGTCTGAGTACCAGTAGTCTTAACATGTCTCTAGAGCTGCTGAGGGTCTGAGTACCAGTAGTCTTAACATGTCTCTAGAGCTGCTGAGGGTCTGAGTACCAGTAGTCTTAACATGTCTCTAGAGCTGCTGCTGAGGGTCTGAGTACCAGTAGTCTTAACATGTCTCTAGAGCTGCTGAGGGTCTGAGTACCAGTAGTCTTAGCATGTCTCTAGAGCTGCTGAGGGTCTGAGTACCAGTAGTCTTAACATGTCTCTAGAGCTGCTGAGGGTCTGAGTACCAGTAGTCTTAACATGTCTCTAGTGCTGCTGAGGGTCTGAGTACCAGCAGTCTTAACATGTCTCTAGAGCTGCTGAGGGTCTGAGTACCAGTAGTCTTAACAAGTCTCTAGAGCTGCTGAGGGTCTGAGTACCAGTAGTCTTAACATGTCTCTAGAGCTGCTGAGGGTCTGAGTACCAGTAGTCTTAACATGTCTCTAGAGCTGCTGAGGGTCTGAGTACCAGTACTCTTAACAAGTCTCTAGAGCTTCTGAGGGTCTGAGTACCAGTAGTCTTAACATGTCTCTAGAGCTGCTGAGGGTCTGAGTACCATTAGTCTTAACATGTCTCTAGAGCTGCTGAGGGTCTGAGTACCATTAGTCTTAACATGTCTCTAGAGCTGCTGAGGGTCTGAGGACCAGTAGTCTTAACATGTCTCTAGAGCTGCTGAGGGTCTGAGTACCAGCAGTCTTAACATGTCTCTAGAGCTGCTGAGGGTCTGAGTACCAGCCGTCTTAACATGTCTCTAGAGCTGCTGAGGGTCTGAGTACCAGCAGTCTTAACATGTCTCTAGAGCTGCTGAGGGTCTGAGTACCATTAGTCTTAACATGTCTCTAGAGCTGCTGAGGGTCTGAGTACCAGTCGTCTTAACATGTCTCTAGAGCCGCTGAGGGTCTGAGTACCAGAAGTCTTAACATGTCTCTAGAGCTGCTGAGGGTCTGAGTACCAGCCGTCTTAACATGTCTCTAGAGCTGCTGAGGGTCTGAGTACCAGTAGTCTTAACATGTCTCTAGAGCTGCTGAGGGTCTGAGTACCAGTCGTCTTAACATGTCTCTAGAGCTGCTGAGGGTCTGAGTACCAGTAGCCTTAACATGTCTCTAGAGCCGCTGAGGGTCTGAGTACCAGCAGTCTTAACATGTCTCTAGAGCTGCTGAGGGTCTGAGTACCAGTAGTCTTAACATGTCTCTAGAGCTGCTGAGGGTCTGAGTACCAGTAGTCTTAACATGTCTCTAGAGCTGCGGAGGGTCTGAGTACGAGTAGTCTTAACAAGTCTTGAACCACATAGTAATCAGACCCTCAGCAGCAGCTCTAGAGACATGTTAAGACTAAAAAAGCGAATGGCAGGCTAAATACAGGAAACAATAACAAAGCTAATGACAGGCTAAATACAGGAACCAATAAAGCTAATGACAGGCTAAATACAGGAAACAATAACAAAGCTAATGACAGGCTAAATACAGGAACCAATAAAGCTAATGACAGGCTAAATACAGGAATCAATAACACAGCTAATGACAGGCTAAATACAGGAACCAATAACAAAGCTAATGACAGGCTAAATACAGGAACCAATGACAAAGCTAATGACAGGCTAAATACAGGAACCAATGACAAAGCTAATGACAGGCTAAACACAGGAACCAATAACAAAGCTAATGACAGGCTAAGAGCGTCATTCATCATTCTAAAGAGATGTGACAGAGTGAGTCCTGCTTTCTCCTGGCTCACTGACCTGAGAGAAAGAATAGAGGAGAAGAGGAGAGAGGAGAAGAGGAGAGAGAGAACAGAAGGAAAGATAGAGATGCCCCCCCCCTCCTCTCTCTCTGTCTCTTCTTCTCTCTGCTCCAAGGGGTCGACATTCTTATCATCCCAGACCAGATGGGGCTCTAAAGTTCCTGGTTTGTCTCCCAAATGGCACCCTATTCCCTACATAGTACACTACTATAGACCAGAGCCCTATTCCCTATATAGTGCACTACTTTAGACCAGAGCCCTATTCCCTATATAGTGCATTACTTTAGACCAGAGCCCTATTCCCTATATAGTACACTACTTTAGACCAGAGCCCTATTCCCTATATAGTGCACCACTTTAGATCAGAGCCCTATTCCCTATATAGTGCACTACTTTAGACCAGAGGCCTATTCCCTATATAGTACACTACTGTAGACCAGAGCCCTATTCCCTATATAGTGCACTACTATAGACCAGAGCCCTATTCCCTATGTAGTGCACTACTATAGACCAGAGCCCTATTCCCTATGTAGTGCACTACTTTAGACCAGAGCCATATTCCCTATATAGTGCATTACTTTAGACCAGAGCCCTATTCCCTATATAGTACACTACTTTAGACCAGAGCCCTATTCCCTATATAGTGCACCACTTTAGATCAGAGCCCTATTCCCTATATAGTGCACTACTTTAGACCAGAGGCCTATTCCCTATATAGTACACTACTGTAGACCAAAGCCCTATTCCCTATATAGTGCACTACTTTAGACCAGAGCCCTATTCCCTATGTAGTGCACTACTATAGACCAGAGCCCTATTCCCTATGTAGTGCACTACTTTAGACCAGAGCCCTATTCCCTATATAGTACACTACTATAGACCAGAGCCCTATTCCCTATATAGTACACTACTATAGACCAGAGCCCTATTCCCTATGTAGTGCATTACTTTAGACCAGAGCCCTATTCCCTATATAGTACACTACTTTAGACCAGGACCCTATTCCCTATATAGTACACTACTATGACCAGAGCCCTATTCCCTATATAGTACACTACTTTAGACCAGAGCCCTATTCCCTATATAGTACACTACTATAGACCAGAGCCCTATTCCCTATATAGTGCACTACTATAGACCAGAGCCCTATTCCCTATATAGTGCAGTACATTTGACCAGGCCCTTTAGGGTGTCATTTGGGACACTGGTCTCTGGTGCTCCTGGGACTTCTAGCTGTAAATAAGGAGGGAGGAGTGTAGACGTTTGAGGTCACAGCAGCACACACACACACACACACACACACACACACACACACACACACACACACACACACACACACACACACACACACACACACACACACACACACACACACACACACAAAAGGAGATGACATGTAGAGAGTGGTAGCTTTAGTTTTGCTGTGTGGGGAGGGGAGTTATGGGAGAGAGGACAGCAGAGCGTTGTCCTGCATGGTGGAGGGATTTGATCCGGGATCCACTACATATGCTGCTCTGGAATGGATTGAACTGATCCTACTTAATGCCTCATTCATAACTACAGGAGATTGGACTGGGGTACAGGGCTGGGGCTAGACTAGGGCTAGACTAGGGCTGGGGCTAGACTAGGGCTAGACTAGGGCTGGGGCTAGACTAGGGCTAGACTAGGGCTAGACTAGGGCTGGGGCTAGACTAGGGCTAGACTAGGGCTGGGGCTAGACTAGGGCTAGACTGGGGCTAGACTAGGGCTAGACTAGGGCTGAGGTATAGTGGGGCTAGACTAGGGCTGGGTATAGAAGTGGGGCTAGACTAGGGCTGGGGTATAGGAGTGGGGCTATCCTAGGGCTGTGGAGCTGGGGTATAGGGCTGGGGCTAGCCTAGGGCTTTGTGGAGCAGGGTATAGGGGTGGGGCTATCCTGGGGCTTGGGCATAGGGCTGGGGATATATTCTAGGGCTGTGTGGTGCTGGGGTATAGGGCTGGGGCTATCCTAGGGCTGGGCCTGATATAGGGCTGGGGCTATCCTAGGGCTGGGCCTGATATAGGGATGGGGATGATACAGGGCTGGGGATGATATAGGGCTAGGGATGATACAGGGCTGGGATGATACAGGGCTGGGATGATACAGGGCTGGGATGATACAGGGATGGGGATGATACAGGGATGGGATTATACAGGACTGGGATGATACAGGGCTGGGGATGATACAGGGCTGGGATGATACAGGGCTAGGGATGATACAGGGCTGGGGATGATATAGGACTGGGATGATATAGGACTGGGATGATACAGGGCTGGGATGATACAGGGCTGGTGCCTTCCACTGTTGTGTCTTCTGCAACCTTAAGGATGGTGTTGGAGTCGTGCCTGGCCGTGCAGCCATGAGTGAACAGGGAGTACAGGGGGGGACTGAGTACGCACCCCTGAGGGGCCCCCGTGTTGAGGATCAGCGTGGCAGATGTGTTGTTACCTACCCTCACCACCTGGGGGCGGCCCTTCAGGAAGTCCAGGATCCAGTTGCAGAGGGAGGTGTTTAGTCCCAGGATCCTTAGCTTAGTGATGAGCTTTGAGGGCACTATGGTGTTGAACGCTGAGCTGTAGTCAATGAACAGCATTCTCACATTGGTGTTATTTTTGTCCAGTTGGGAAAGGGCAGTGTGGAGTGCAATGGAGATTGTGACATCTGTGGATCTGTTGGGGCGGTGTGCGAATTGAAGTGGGTCTAGGGTTTCCGGGATGACGGTATTGATGTGAGCCATGACCAGCCTTTCAAAGCACCTTCGCTTTCTTGGGCACAAGGGACTATGGTGGTCTGCTTGAAATATGTAGGTATTACAACAGTACAATCTGGCAATGCACAACTTGTCGGTCCTTGTCACGGATAAGCTATTGCAGCAGACGACCACAAACAGTATCTGTGTGAAATATATAGTGTCTGGTCATCTATCTGATAATAATCAGTCATCTCTCTCTCTTGTCCTAACAGTGGCAGCCCAGAATCCCCACATCAGGACAGCCAAGAAGGATCGTCTCGACCTGGACAGACAGACAGTATTCTCCTAGAGCTGTATTGGATTAGGACAGACAGACGACCAAGGATCTGACCCAACCACCACCCTTCTGATCAGGACAGACAGACAGACAGACAGACAGACAGACAGACAGACAGACAGACAGACAGACAGACAGACAGACAGACAGACAGACAGACAGACAGACAGACAGACAGACAGACAGACAGACAGACAGACAGACAGACAGACAGACAGACAGACAGACAGACAGACAGACAGACAGACAGACAGACAGACAGACAGACAGACAGACAGACAGACAGACAGACAGACAGACAGACAGACAGACAGACAGACAGACAGACAGACAGACAGACAGACAGACAGACAGACGACCAAGGATCTGACCCAACCACCACCCTTCTGATCAGGACAGACAGACAGCCAAGGATCTGACCCAACCACCACACTTCTGATCAGGACAGACGACCAAGGATCTGACCCAACCACCACCCTTCTGATCAGGATAGACAGACGACCAAGGATCTGACCCAACCACCACCCTTCTGATCAGGATAGACAGACGACCAAGGATCTGACCCAACCACCACCCTTCTGATCAGGATAGACAGACGACCAGGATCTGACCCAACCACCACCCTTCTGATCAGGACAGACGACCAAGGATCTGACCCAACCACCACCCTTCTGATCAGGATAGACAGACGACCAAGGATCTGACCCAACCACCACCCTTCTGATCAGGACAGACGACCAAGGATCTGACCCAACCACCACCCTTCTGATCAGGACAGACAGACGACCAAGGATCTGACCCAACCACCACCCTTCTGATCAGGACAGACGACCAAGGATCTGACCCAACCACCACCCTTCTGATCAGGACAGACGACCAAGGATCTGACCCAACCACCACCCTTCTGGAAACCTGTGCCTTCCACCAACTCCATCACATCCATTTAACTTGTGTTTTCTGATTGTTGTTATTTTGGGGTGGAGCTCTGCAGCTGGATGCATCTCCAGTACTGTCCTGCCCCCTAGTGGACAACTGGATGCATCTCCAGTACTGTCCTGCCCCCTAGTGGTCAACTGGATACCTCTCCTGTACAGTCCTGCCCCCTGGTGGTCAACTGGATACTTCTCCCCTACTGTCCTGCCCCCTGGTGGTCAACTGGATACTTCTCCCATACTGTCCTGCCCCCTGGTGGTCAACTGGATACTTCTCCCATACTGTCCTGCCCCCTGGTGGTCAACTGGATACTTCTCCCATACTGTCCTGTCCACCAGGTGGTCAACTGGATGCATCTCCCGTACTGTCCTGCCCCCTAGTGGACAACTGGATACTTCTCCCGTACTGTCCTGCCCCCTACTGGTCAACTGGATACTTCTCCCGTACTGTCCTGCCCCCTAGTGGTTAACTGGATACTTCTCCCATACTGTTCTGCCCCCTAGTGGTCAACTGGATACTTCTCCCGTACTGTCCTGCCCCCTAGTGGTCAACTGGATACTTCTCCGGTACTGTCCTGCCCCTAGTGGTCAACTGGATACTTCTCCCGTACTGTCCTGCCCCCTGGTGGTCAACTGGATACTTCTCCCGTACCGTCCTGCCCCCTGGTGGTCAACTGGATACTTCTCCCGTACTGTCCTGCCCCCTGGTGGTCAACTGGATACTTCTCCCGTACTGTCCTGCCCCCTAGTGGTCAACTGGATACTTCTCCGGTACTGTCCTGCCCCCTGGTGGACAACTGGATGCATCTCCCATACTGTCCTGCCCCCTGGTGGTCAACTGGATGCATCTCCCATACTGTCCTGCCCCCTAGTGGTCAACTGGATACTTCTCCCGTACTGTCCTGCCCCCTACTGGTCAACTGGATACTTCTCCCGTACTGTCCTGCCCCCTAGTGGTTAACTGGATACTTCTCCCATACTGTTCTGCCCCCTAGTGGTCAACTGGATACTTCTCTCGTATTGTCCTGCCCCCTAGTGGTCAACTGGATACTTCTCCGGTACTGTCCTGCCCCCTAGTGGTCAACTGGATACTTCTCCCGTACTGTCCTGCCCCCTGGTGGTCAACTGGATACTTCTCCCGTACCGTCCTGCCCCCTGGTGGTCAACTGGATACTTCTCCCGTACTGTCCTGCCCCCTGGTGGTCAACTGGATACTTCTCCCGTACTGTCCTGCCCCCTAGTGGTCAACTGGATACTTCTCCGGTACTGTCCTGCCCCCTGGTGGACAACTGGATGCATCTCCCATACTGTCCTGCCCCCTGGTGGTCAACTGGATGCATCTCCCATACTGTCCTGCCCCCTAGTGGTCAACTGGATACTTCTCCCGTACTGTCCTGCCCCCTAGTGGTCAACTGGATACTTCTCCCGTACTGTCCTGCCCCCTGGTGGTCAACTGGATACTTCTCCGGTACTGTCCTGCCCCCTGGTGGACAACGGACACCACCCACTAACAGTGGGATACTTCTCCCATACTGTCCTGCCCCCTGGTGGACAACGGACACCACCCACTAACAGTGGGATACTTCTCCCATACTGTCCTGCCCCTGGTGGACAACGGACACCACCCACTAACAGTGGGATACTTCTCCCATACTGTCCTGCCCCCTGGTGGACAACGGACACCACCCACTAACAGTGGGTTGCTTCTCCCATACTGCCCCCTGGTGGACAATGGACACCACCCACTAACAGTGGGATACTTCTCCCATACTATCCTGCCCCCTGGTGGACAAAGGACACCACCCACTAACAGTGGGATACTTCATATCGGAAGGAGGATTCCCGATATGTTCAATACCAGTCCGTCATACTAATGTTGTGTAAAGTCAGGTGGAAGTAGAACATTTAGTATATTTTTGTAATGCATTTTTTTCTTCTTCTTTTTTCTCTCCTGATTTATATTTTTCTAAAATGATCATGTGATCCAATGGTCATGTGATCCAATGGAACTGCAATACAAAAGACAACTATGACTGGTGTAACAATCAGGGCCAAAAGTTATAGTCTGTCTCAGATACATACGTCCAGTCAAGGGGTGTTAGACCATACTGTCAGGAACACACCCATCTCCCTGACAGGAAATGGCCCTAACAGGAAATCTCCCTGACAGGAAATGTCCCTGACGAAATGTCACAGGAAATGTCCCTGACAGGAAATGTCCCTGACAGGAAATCTCCCTGACAGGAAATGTCCCTGACAGGAAATGTCCCTGACAGGAAATCTCCCTGACAGGAAATCTCCCTGACAGGAAATCTCCCTGACAGGAAATGTCCCTGACAGGAAATGTCCCTGACAGGAAATCTCCCTGACAGGAAATCTCCCTGACAGGAAATGTCACCTGACAGGAAATGTCCCTTGACAGGAAATCTCCCTGACAGGAAATCTCCCTGACAGGAAATACTTTTGTGATGTCTTTCCACCTTCTGGTAATTTCCCCTAAAAAAAGAGATGGATGATCTGTTTGTTTCTACGTCAGGGGGGATTTAAATATGAAGGAGTAATTTAGCCATTCTCTACGTCAGGGGGGATTTAAATAGGAAGGAGTAATTTAGCCATTCTCTACGTCAGGGGGGATTTAAATATGAAGGAGTAATTTAGCCATTCTCTCTGTCAGGGGGGACTTAAATATGAAGGAGTAATTTAGCCATTCTCTACGTCAGGGGGATTTATTAAATATGAAGGAGTAATTTAGCCATTCTCTACGTCAGGGGGATTTATTAAATATGAAGGAGTAATTTAGCCATTCTCTACGTCAGGGGGGATTTAAATATGAAGGAGTAATTTAGCCATTCTCTACGTCAGGGGGGATTTAAATATGAAGGAGTAATTTAGCCATTCTCTACGTCAGGGGGATTTAAATATGAAGGAGTAATTTAGCCATTCTCTCTGTCAGGGGGGACTTAAATATGAAGGAGTAATTTAGCCATTCTCTACGTCAGGGGGATTTAAATATGAAGGAGTAATTTAGCCATTCTCTACGTCAGGGGGATTTAAATATGAAGGAGTAATTTAGCCATTCTCTACGTCAGGGGGATTTAAATATGAAGGAGTAATTTAGCCATTCTCTACGTCAGGGGGATTTAAATATGAAGGAGTAATTTAGCCATTCTCTACATCAGAGGGATTTAAATATGAAGGAGTAATTTAGCCATTCTCTACATCAGAGGGATTTAAATATGAAGGAGTAATTTAGCCATTCTCTACATCAGGGGGATTTAAATATGAAGGAGTAATTTAGCCATTCTCTACCTTCCTGTGGCCTGTTCTTCTTGCAAAGCATCAAGTAATCCTGTACGCATTCCTGCATAACAAGGCATTATGTGTGTGTGTGTGTGTGTGTGTGTGTGTGTGTGTGTGTGTGTGTGTGTGTGTGTGTGTGTGTGTGTGTGTGTGTGTGTGTGTGTGTGTGTGTGTGTGTGTGTGTGTGTGTGTGTGTGTGTGTGTGTGTGTATTTGATCAGAATGCAGGTTTACAGGTAGACTGACCCTGTTTCTGCAGTGTTGAGTTGTGACACGTCATATCATTTAAACTGCTACCCTCGTACAGCGCAGACTGGGCCTGATGCTACCCTCGTACAGCGCAGACTGGGCCTGGTGCTATCCTCGTACAGCGCAGACTGGGCCTGATGCTATCCTCGTACAGCGCAGACTGGGCCTGATGCTACCCTCGTACAGCGCAGACTGGGCCTGATGCTATCCTCGTACAGCGCAGACTGGGCCTGATGCTATCCTCGTACAGCGCAGACTGGGCCTGATGCTATCCTCGTACAGCGCAGACTGGGCCTGATGCTATCCTCGTACAGCGCAGACTGGGCCTGATGCTATCCTCGTACAGCGCAGACTGGGCCTGATGCTATCCTCGTACAGCGCAGACTGGGCCTGATGCTACCCTCGTACAGCGCAGACTGGGCCTGATGCTATCCTCGTACAGCGCAGACTGGGCCTGATGCTACCCTCGTACAGCGCAGACTGGGCCTGATGCTACCCTCGTACAGCGCAGACTGGGCCTGATGCTACCCTCGTACAGCGCAGACTGGGCCTGATGCTATCCAGCCTTATTCCTTAGAGCTTTAATCCCACCGATGCCCTTAAATTAGCAATCCATAGTCCATATCAGCCAGCTGTCCTGTCCCAATCCGTTAGTATTCAGCCAGCCGTCCTGTCCCAATCCGTTAGTATTCAGCCAGTTGTCCTGTCCCAATCCGTTAGTAGAGTAGTCAGCCAGCCATCCTGTCCCAATCCATAGTCCATATCAGCCAGCCGTCCTGTCCCAATCCGTTAGTATTCAGCCAGCCGTCCTGTCCCAATCCGTTAGTATTCAGCCAGTTGTCCTGTCCCAATCCGTTAGTATTCAGCCAGCCGTCCTGTCCCAATCCGTTAGTATTCAGCCAGCCGTCCTGTCCCAATCCGTTAGTATTCAGCCAGCCATCCTGTCCCAATCCGTTAGTATTCAGCCAGTTGTCCTGTCCCAATCCGTTAGTAGAGTAGTCAGCCAGCCATCCTGTCCCAATCCATAGTCCATATCAGCCAGCCGTCCCCAATCCGTTAGTATTCAGCCAGCCGTCCTGTCCCAATCCGTTAGTATTCAGCCAGCCGTCCTGTCCCAATCCGTTAGTATTCGGCCAGATGTCCTGTCCCAATCCGTTAGTATTCTGCCATCCGTCCTGTCCCAATCCGTCAGTATTCAGCCAGCCGTCCTGTCCCAATCCGTTAGTATTCGGCCAGATGTCCTGTCCCAATCCGTTAGTATTCTGCCATCCGTCCTGTCCCAATCCGTCAGTATTCAGCCAGCCGTCCTGTCCCAATCCGTTAGTATTCAGCCAGTCGTCCTGTCCCAATCCGTTAGTATTCAGCCAGCCGTCCTGTCCCAATCCTTTGATAGAGTATTCTACCAGCCATCCTGTCCCAATCCGTGAGTATTCAGCCAGCCGTCCTGTCCCAACCAGTTAGTATTCTGCCAGCCATCCTGTCCCAATCCGTTAGTAGAGTATTCTGCCAGCCATCCTGTCCCAATCCGTTAGTAGAGTATTCTGCCAGCCATCCTGTCCCAATCCGTTAGTAGAGTATTCAGCCAGCCGTCCTGTCCCAATCCGTTAGTATTCTGCCAGCCATCCTGTCCCAATCCGTTAGTAGAGTATTCAGCCAGCTGTCCTGTCCCAATCCGTTAGTATTCTGCCAGCCATCCTGTCCCAATCCGTTAGTAGAGTATTCAGCCAGCTGTCCTGTCCCAATCCGTTAGTACTCTGCCAGCCATCCTGTCCCAATCCGTTAGTACTCAGCCCATCTCTCTGTGTGTCTGTGAGAGTGGATTAACGTTATGTCTGTGTGTGGAGAGGCCTCCATCACCATACATTCCTAAAGGCACCCTATTCCCCACCGTAGTGCACTACTAAAAGTAGTGTACACTGGGATTTACTTTGACCAATAGGGCTCCGGTAAAAAGCAGTGCACTATATAGGGGGTAGGGTGCCATTTGGGACCCTGGTTGAAATGTTCCTCCTAAAACAATGCTGCCAAATGGGTTTGAAGCCAAAAGTTGTGTTTCTCTGTATGTTGAACTGGTTTAAGTGTTTCAGTTTAAACCTCGTTCCCTTTAAAATGTTACACTGTGTTTTTATTGGAAAATTATCATTTGTTCAATTGTTGATATCTTCAGAAGGTCCTAAGAGGAATAAACTGAAAACAAGATGTGATTGTTTTGTTGTTGTTTGAATGCTGCTACATGGACATTGGCCTTTTCTCATTTGGGAAAAAAGTCTGTCACCCCATCCCCTCTCCTCTGTCCCCCCTCCCTCCGCCCCTCCTCCATCCCCTCCCCTCTGTCCCCTCTCCTCTGTCCTGTCCTCTCTCCGTCCCCTCTCCTCTGTCCCCTCTCCCCCTCCCTCCGCCCCTCCTCCATCCCCTCCCCTCTGTCCCCTCTCCTCTGTCCTCTCTCCGTCCCCTCTCCTCTGTCCCCTCTCCCCACCTCCCCTCTGTCCCCTCTCCTCCGCCCCTCCTCCATCCCCTCTGTCCTGTCCTCTCTCCGTCCCCTCTCCTCTGTCCTGTCCTCTCTCCATCCCCTCTCCTCTGTCCCCTCTCCCCACCTCCCCTCCGTCCCCTCTCCTCCGCCCCTCCTCCATCCCCTCCCCTCTGTCCTGTCCTCTCTCCGTCCCCTCTCCTCTGTCCCGTCCCCTCCCCTCTGTCCTGTCCTCTCTCCGTCCCCTCTCCTCTGTCCCGTCCTCTCTCCGTCCCCTCCCCTCTGTCCTGTCCTCTCTCCGTCCCCTCCCCTCTGTTCCGTCCTCTCCCCCTCTCCTACCCCCCTGATCTCTCTCCTCCGTGACCCGGAAACCGATAGGTGGTCGAAGAGTGTGTCAATTCACTAGTAGCCAAACGGAAGACAGTCCTCCCCTCCTCAATAGCCTCCTTTTGATGAGGAAGCACAAGTGTATCCTACTGCAGAAGAGTTGTGATGTCTGCCACATCCTCTTTGAACTAGCTGTTGTATTGTCAGAGGAGAAAAGCATGTCAACATTTAAAAAAAAATATTCTACTTACCCTTTAATCTAGAACATTTATTTCACGACTAACTTAATCTGTTTGGATCAATTTACACATTTATTTCTGGATCCTCCCCTGTAAACATCACGTGGCTCCTCCCCTGTAAACATCACGTGGCTCCTCCCCTGTAAACATCCTCCCCTGTAAACATCACGTGGATCCTCCCCTGTAAACGTCATGTGGCTCCTCCCCTGTAAACATCCTCCCCTGTAAACAACCTCCCCTGTAAACATCCTCCCCTGTAAACGTCACGTGGATCATCCCCTGTAAACATCCTCCCCTGTAAACATCCTCCCCTGTAAACATCCTCCCCTGTAAACATCACGTGGATCCTCCCCTGTAAACATCCTCCCCTGTAAACATCCTCCCCTGTAAACATCCTCCCCTGTAAACATCCTCCCCTGTAAACATCCTCCCCTGTAAACATCACGTGGATCCTCCCCTGTAAACATCCTCCCCTGTAAACATCCTCCCCTGTAAACATCCTCCCCTGTAAACATCACGTGGATCCTCCCCTGTAAACATCCTCCCCTGTAAACATCCTCCCATGTAAACATCCTCCCCTGTAAACATCCTCCCCTGTAAACATCACGTGGCTGATGAGGAAGGAGCTTCTCATTTTTATCCACGTTCCCTATACTTGATTACCTTTGACCTTTTTCAAAAGGGAGGCGAGAGAGGATGGAGGCGAGAGAGGATGGAGGAGAGAAAGAGGATGGAGGCGAGAGAGGATGGAGGAGAGAAAGAGGGTGGAGGAGAGAGACGATGGAGGAGAGAGAGGATGGAGGAGAGAGAGAGGATGGAGGAGAGAGAAGATGGAGGAGAGAGAGGATGGAGGAGAGAGAGGGTGGAGGAGAGAGAGAGGATGGAGGAGAGAAAGGATGGAGGAGAGAGAGGATGGAGGAGAGAGAGAGGATGGAGGAGAGAGAGGATGGAGGAGAGAGAGGATGGAGGAGAGAGAAGATGGAGGAGAGAGAGGATGGAGGAGAGAGAGGGTGGAGGAGAGAGGGGATGGAGGAAAGAGAGGATAGAGGAGAGAGAGGATGCAGGAGTTGAGCAAATCTAATTGAGGTAAAGGCCATTGACATTATGAATTATATGTGTCT
>NC_060186.1:925372-962872 GCF_021184085.1 Oncorhynchus gorbuscha
CATTACTGGAGGGATGGAGTCATTACTGATGGAGGGTAGTGGTCAGGGACCAGTCATTACTGATGGAGGTTAGTGGTCAGGGACCAACCATTACTGATGGAGGTTAGTGGTCAGGGACCAGTCATTACTGATGGAGGTTAGTGGTCAGGGACCAGTCATTACTGATGGAGGGTAGTGGTCAGGGACCAGTCATTACTGATGGAGGGTAGTGGTCAGGGACCAGTCATTACTGATGGAGGGTAGTGGTCAGGGACCAGTCATTACTGATGGAGGGTAGTGGTCAGGGACCAGTCATTACTGATGGAGGGTAGTGGTCAGGGACCAGCCATTACTGATGGAGGGTAGTGGTCAGGGACCAGTCATTACTGATGGAGGTTAGTGGTCAGGACCAGTCATTACTGATGGAGGGTAGTGGTCAGGGACCAGTCATTACTGATGGAGGTTAGTGGTCAGGGACCAGTCCAGTGGCCATTACTGATGGAGGTAGTGGTCAGGGACCAGTCATTACTGATGGAGGGTTAGTGGTCAGGGACCAGTCATTACTGATGGAGGGTAGTGGTCAGGGACCAACCATTACTGATGGAGGTTAGTGGTCAGGGACCAGTCATTACTGATGGAGGGTAGTGGTCAGGGACCAGTCATTACTGATGGAGGGTAGTGGTCAGGGACCAGTCATTACTGATGGAGGGTAGTGGTCAGGGACCACCATTACTGATGGAGGGTAGTGGGGACCAGTCATTACTGATGGAGGGTAGTGGTCAGGGACCAGTCATTACTGATGGAGGTTAGTGGTAGTGGTCAGGGACCAGTCATTACTGATGGAGGGTAGTGGTCAGGGACCAGTCATTACTGATGGAGGGTAGTGGTCAGGGGACCAGTCATTACTGATGGAGGTTAGTGGTCAGGGACCAGTCATTACTGATGGAGGTTAGTGGTCAGGGAGTCATTACTGATGGAGGGTAGTGGTCAGGGACCAGGGACCAGCCATTACTGATGGAGGGTAGTGGTCAGGGACCAGTCATTACTGATGGAGGAGTGGAGGGTAGATGGAGGGTCAGGGACCAGTCATTACTGATGGAGGTTAGTGGTCAGGGACCAGTCATTACTGATGGAGGGTAGTGGTCAGGGACCAGTCATTACTGATGGAGGTTAGTGGTCAGGGACCAGTCATTACTGATGGAGGGTAGTGGTCAGGGACCAGTCATTACTGATGGAGGTTAGTGGTCAGGGACCAGTCATTACTGATGGAGGTTAGTGGTCAGGGACCAGTCATTACTGATGGAGGTTAGTGGTCAGGGACCAGGGACCAGTCATTACTGATGGAGGTTAGTGGTCAGGGACCAGTCATTACTGATGGAGGGTAGTGGTCAGGGACCAGGGACCAGTCATTACTGATGGAGGGTAGTGGTCAGTGACCAGTCATTACTGATGGAGGTTAGTGGTCAGGGACCAGTCATTACTGATGGAGGTTAGTGGTCAGGGACCAGCCATTACTGATGGAGGTTAGTGGTCAGGGACCAGGGACCAGCCATTACTGATGGAGGTTAGGGGTCAGGGACCAGGGACCAGCCATTACTGATGGAGGGTAGTGGTCAGGGACCAGTCATTACTGGTGGAGGGTAGTGGTCAGGGACCAGTCATTACTGATGGAGGGTAGTGGTCAGGGACCAGTCATTACTGATGGAGGTTAGTGGTCAGGGACCAGGGACCAGTCATTACTGATGGAGGTTAGTGGTCAGGGACCAGGGACCAGTCATTACTGATGGAGGTTAGTGGTCAGGGACCAGTCATTACTGATGGAGGTTAGTGGTCAGGGACCAGCCATTACTGGTGGAGGGTAGTGGTCAGGGACCAGTCATTACTGATGGAGGGTAGTGGTCAGGGACCAGGGACCAGTCATTACTGATGGAGGTTAGTGGTCAGGGACCAGGGACCAGTCATTACTGATGGAGGGTAGTGGTCAGGGACCAGTCATTACTGATGGAGGGTAGTGGTCAGGGACCAGTCATTACTGATGGAGGGTAGTGGTCAGGGACCAGGGACCAGTCATTACTAATGGATTTTAGTGGTCAGGGACCAGTCATTACTGATGGAGGTTAGTGGTCAGGGACCAGTCATTACTGATGGAGGTTAGTGGTCAGGGACCAGTCATTACTGATGGAGGGTAGTGGTCAGTGACCAGTCATTACTGATGGAGGTTAGTGGTCAGGGACCAGTCATTACTGATGGAGGTTAGTGGTCAGGGACCAGCCATTACTGATGGAGGTTAGTGGTCAGGGACCAGGGACCAGTCATTACTGATGGAGGGTAGTGGTCAGGGACCAGTCATTACTGATGGAGGGTAGTGGTCAGGGACCAGGGACCAGTCATTACTGATGGAGGGTAGTGGTCAGGGACCAGTCATTACTGATGGAGGTTAGTGGTCAGGGACCAGTCATTACTGATGGAGGTTAGTGGTCAGGGACCAGGGACCAGCCATTACTGATGGAGGTTAGTGGTCAGGGACCAGGGACCAGCCATTACTGATGGAGGTTAGGGTCAGGGACCAGGGACCAGCCATTACTGATGGAGGGTAGTGGTCAGGGACCAGTCATTACTGGTGGAGGGTAGTGGTCAGGGACCAGGGACCAGTCATTACTGATGGAGGTTAGTGGTCAGGGACCAGGGACCAGTCATTACTGATGGAGGTTAGTGGTCAGGGACCAGGGACCAGTCATTACTGGTGGAGGTTAGTGGTCAGGGACCAGTCATTACTGATGGAGGTTAGTGGTCAGGGACCAGCCATTACTGGTGGAGGGTAGTGGTCAGGGACCAGTCATTACTGATGGAGGGTAGTGGTCAGGGACCAGGGACCAGTCATTACTGATGGAGGTTCGTGGTCAGGGACCAGGGACCAGTCATTACTGATGGAGGGTAGTGGTCAGGGACCAGTCATTACTGATGGAGGGTAGTGGTCAGGGACCAGGGACCAGTCATTACTGATGGAGGTTAGTGGTCAGGGACCAGGGACCAGTCATTACTGATGGAGGTTAGTGGTCAGGGACCAGTCATTACTGATGGAGGTTAGTGGTCAGGGACCAGTCATTACTGATGGAGGGTAGTGGTCAGGGACCAGCCATTACTGATGGAGGTTAGTGGTCAGGGACCAGTCATTACTGATGGAGGGTAGTGGTCAGGGACCAGGGACCAGTCATTACTGATGGAGGTTAGTGGTCAGGGACCAGTCATTACTGATGGAGGGTAGTGACCAGGGACCAGGGACCAGTCATTACTGGTGGAGGTTAGTGGTCAGGGACCAGGGCCCAGTCATTACTGATGGAGGTTAGGGGTCAGGGACCAGGGACCAGCCATTACTGATGGAGGTTAGGGGTCAGGGACCAGGGACCAGCCATTACTGATGGAGGTTAGGGGTCAGGGACCAGGGACCAGCCATTACTGATGGAGGGTAGTGGTCAGGGACCAGTCATTACTGGTGGAGGGTAGTGGTCAGGGACCAGGGACCAGTCATTACTGATGGAGGTTAGTGGTCAGGGACCAGGGACCAGTCATTACTGGTGGAGGTTAGTGGTCAGGGACCAGTCATTACTGATGGAGGTTAGTGGTCAGGGACCAGCCATTACTGGTGGAGGGTAGTGGTCAGGGACCAGTCATTACTGATGGAGGGTAGTGGTCAGGGACCAGGGACCAGTCATTACTGATGGAGGTTCGTGGTCAGGGACCAGGGACCAGTCATTACTGATGGAGGGTAGTGGTCAGGGACCAGTCATTACTGATGGAGGGTAGTGGTCAGGGACCAGTCATTACTGATGGAGGTCAGGGACCAGGGACCAGCCATTACTGATGGAGGGTAGTGGTCAGGGACCAGTCATTACTGATGGAGTGTAGTGGTCAGGGACCAGGGACCAGTCATTACTGATGGAGGGTAGTGGTCAGGGACCAGGGACCAGTCATTACTGATGGAGGTTAGTGGTCAGGGACCAGGGACCAGTCATTACTGATGGAGGTTAGTGGTCAGGGACCAGTCATTACTGATGGAGGTTAGTGGTCAGGGACCAGTCATTACTGATGGAGGGTAGTGGTCAGGGACCAGCCATTACTGATGGAGGGTAGTGGTCAGGGACCAGTCATTACTGATGGAGGTTAGTGGTCAGGGACCAGTCATTACTGATGGAGGGTAGTGGTCAGGGACCAGGGACCAGTCATTACTGATGGAGGTTAGTGGTCAGGGACCAGTCATTACTGATGGAGGGTAGTGGTCAGGGACCAGGGACCAGTCATTACTGATGGAGGTTAGTGGTCAGGGACCAGTCATTACTGATGGAGGTTAGTGGTCAGGGACCAGTCATTACTGATGGAGGTTAGTGGTCAGGGACCAGGGACCAGTCATTACTAATGGAGGGCAGTGGTCAGGGACCAGGGACCAGTCATTACTGATGGAGGGTAGTGGTCAGGGACCAGTCATTACTGATGGAGGGTAGTGGTCAGGGACCAGGGACCAGTCATTACTGATGGAGGTTAGTGGTCAGGGACCAGCCATTATTGATGGAGGGTAGTGGTCAGGGACCAGGGACCAGTCATTACTGATGGAGGTTAGGGGTCAGGGACCAGGGACCAGTCATTACTGATGGAGGGTAGTGGTCAGGGACCAGTCATTACTGATGGAGGGTAGTGGTCAGGGACATACCATTACTGATGGAGGGTAGTGGTCAGGGACCAGGGACCAGTCATTACTGATGGAGGTTAGTGGTCAGGGACCAGGGACCAGCCATTACTGGTGGAGGGTAGTGGTCAGGGACCAGTCATTACTGGTGGAGGTTAGTGGTCAGGGACCAGGGACCAGGGACCAGTCATTACTGATGGAGGTTAGTGGTCAGGGACCAGCCATTATTGATGGAGGGTAGTGGTCAGGGACCAGGGACCAGTCATTACTGATGGAGGTTAGGGGTCAGGGACCAGGGACCAGTCATTACTGATGGAGGGTAGTGGTCAGGGACCAGTCATTACTGATGGAGGGTAGTGGTCAGGGACCAGCCATTACTGATGGAGGGTAGTGGTCAGGGACCAGGGACCAGTCATTACTGATGGAGGTTAGTGGTCAGGGACCAGGGACCAGCCATTACTGGTGGAGGGTAGTGGTCAGGGACCAGTCATTACTGGTGGAGGTTAGTGGTCAGGGACCAGGGACCAGTCATTACTGGTGGAGGGTAGTGGTCAGGGACCAGTCATTACTGGTGGAGGTTAGTGGTCAGGGACCAGGGACCAGTCATTACTGGTGGAGGTTAGTGGTCAGGGACCAGGGACCAGTCATTACTGGTGGAGGGTAGTGGTCAGGGACCAGGGACCAGCCATTACTGGTGGAGGGTAGTGGTCAGGGACCAGGGACCAGTCATTACTGGTGGAGGTTAGTGGTCAGGGACCAGGGACCAACCATTACTGGTGGAGGGTAGTGGTCAGGGACCAGGAACCAGTCATTACTGATGGAGGTTAGTGGTCAGGGACCAGGGACCAGTCATTACTGGTGGAGGTTAGTGGTCAGGGACCAGGGACCAGCCATTACTGGTGGAGGGTAGTGGTCAGGGACCAGTCATTACTAATGGAGGTTAGTGATCAGGGACCAGGCATTACTGATGGAGGTTAGTGGTCAGGGACCAGGGACCAGCCATTACTGATGGAGGTTAGTGGTCAGGGACCAGTCATTACTGATGGAGGGTAGTGGTCAGGGACCAGGGACCAGTCATTACTGATGGAGGTTAGTGGTCAGGGACCAGCCATTACTGATGGAGGGTAGTGGTCAGGGACCAGGGACCAGTCATTACTGATGGAGGTTAGTGGTCAGGGACCAGGGACCAGTCATTACTGATGGAGGGTAGTGGTCAGGGACCAGTCATTACTGATGGAGGGTAGTGGTCAGGGACCAGTCATTACTGATGGAGGTTAGTGGTCAGGGACCAGTCATTACTGATGGAGGGTAGTGGTCAGGGACCAGTCATTACTGATGGAGGGTAGTGGTCAGGGACCAGTCATTACTGATGGAGGTTAGTGGTCAGGGACCAGGGACCAGTCATTACTGATGGAGGGTAGTGGTCAGGGACCAGCCATTACTGATGGAGGGTAGTGGTCAGGGACCAGTCATTACTGATGGAGGTTAGTGGTCAGGGACCAGGGACCAGCCATTACTGATGGAGGTTAGTGGTCAGGGACCAGGGACCAGTCATTACTGATGGAGGTTAGTGGTCAGGGACCAGCCATTACTGATGGAGGTTAGTGGTCAGGGACCAGTCATTACTGATGGAGGGTAGTGGTCAGGGACCAGGGACCAGTCATTACTGATGGAGGGTAGTGGTCAGGGACCAGGGACCAGTCATTACTGATGGAGGTTAGTGGTCAGGGACCAGCCATTACTGATGGAGGGTAGTGGTCAGGGACCAGGGACCAGTCATTACTGATGGAGGTTAGGGGTCAGGGACCAGGGACCAGTAGGTAGTGGTCAGGGACCAGTCATTACTGATGGAGGGTAGTGGTCAGGGACCAGTCATTACTGATGGAGGGTAGTGGTCAGGGACCAGGGACCAGGACTGATGGAGGGTAGTGGTCAGGGACCAGTCATTACTGATGGAGGTTAGTGGTCAGGGACCAGGGACCAGGGACCAGTCATTACTGATGGAGGTTAGTGGTCAGGGACCAGTCATTACTGATGGAGGTTAGTGGTCAGGGACCAGTCATTACTGATGGAGGTTAGTGGTCAGGGACCAGGGACCAGTCATTACTGATGGAGGGTAGTGGTCAGGGACCAGTCATTACTGATGGAGGTTAGTGGTCAGGGACCAGTCATTACTGATGGAGGTTAGTGGTCAGGGACCAGGGACCAGTCATTACTGATGGAGGGTAGTGGTCAGGGACCAGTCATTACTGATGGAGGTTAGTGGTCAGGGACCAGTCATTACTGATGGAGGTTAGTGGTCAGGGACCAGGCATCAGGGACCACATTACTGATGGAGGTTAGTGGTCAGGGACCAGCCATTACTGATGGAGGTTAGTGGTCAGGGACCAGTCATTACTGATGGAGGTTAGTGGTCAGGGACCAGTCATTACTGATGGAGGTTAGTGGTCAGGGACCAGTCATTACTGATGGAGGTTAGTGGTCAGGGACCAGTCATTACTGATGGAGGTTAGTGGTCAGGGACCAGGGACCAGTCATTACTGATGGAGGGTAGTGGTCAGGGACCAGTCATTACTGATGGAGGGTAGTGGTCAGGGACCAGTCATTACTGATGGAGGTTAGTGGTCAGGGACCAGCCATTACTGATGGAGGTTAGTGGTCAGGGACCAGTCATTACTGATGGAGGGTAGTGGTCAGGGACCAGTCATTACTGATGGAGGTTAGTGGTCAGGGACCAGCCATTACTGATGGAGGTTAGTGGTCAGGGACCAGTCATTACTGATGGAGGTTAGTGGTCAGGGACCAGTCATTACTGATGGAGACCAGTTTGGTCAGGGAAGGGGGGAAGATTATGATGGAAGTGGTCAGGGACCAGCATTACCAGTCATTACTGATTTGGCTTGGACCTGACCAGTCATTACTGATGGAGGTTACTCCCTCTCATTCTCTCATTCTCTCTCTCTCTCTCTCTCTCTCTCTCTCTCTCTCTCTCTCTCTCTCTCTCTCTCTACCAGTCTTCCTCTCTCAATCTCTCTCTCTCTCGTTCTCAATCTCTCTAGTCTACCAGGCAAAAGGAATCCACATGCATTCAAAAGCAAAACTTTCATTTTCATACTTCTTTTCAGCAGCTTGTGCCATTAACACATTCCTCCATTCCTCTCCTCCATTCCTCCTCTCCTCCATTCCTCCTCTCCTCCATTCCTCCTCCCCTCCATTCCTCCTCTCCTCCATTCCTCCTCTCCTCCTCCCCTCCATTCCTCCTCTCCTCCATTCCTCCTCTCCTCCTCCCCCCATTCCTCCTCCCCTCCATTCCTCCTCCCCTCCATTCCTCCATTCCTCCTCGCCTCCATTCCTCCTCCCTCCATTCCTCCTCTCCTCCATTCCTCCTCCCCTCCATTCCTCCTCTCCTCCATTCCTCCTCTCCTCCTCCCCTCCATTCCTCCTCTCCTCCATTCCTCCTCCCTCCATTCCTCCCTCTCCTCCATTCCTCCTCTCCTCCATTCCTCCTCTCCTCCTCCCCCATTCCTCCTCCCTCCATTCCTCCTCCCCTCCATTCCTCCATTCCTCCTCGCCTCCATTCCTCCTCCCCTCCATTCCTCCCTCCATTCCTCCTCCCCTCCAATCCTCTCCTCTCCTCCATTCCTCCTCTCCTCCTCCCCTCCATTCCTCCTCTCCTCCATTCCTCCTCCCCTCCATTCCTCCTCTCCTCCATTCCTCCTCTCCTCCATTCCTCCTCCCCTCCATTCCTCCTCTCCTCCATTCCTCCTCCCCTCCATTCCTCCTCTCCTCCATTCCTCCTCCCTCCATTCCTCCTCCTCCTCCCCCTCCATTCCTCCTCTCCTCCATTCCTCCTCTCCTCCATTCCTCCCTCCTCCTCCCCTCCATTCCCCTCTCCTCCATTCCTCCTCTCCTCCATTCCTCCTCTCCTCCATTCCTCCTCTCCTCCTCCCCTCCATTCCTCCTCTCCTCCATTCCTCCTCTCCTCCATTCCTCCTCTCCTCCATTCCTCCTCTCCTCCTCCCCTCCATTCCAGTCTACATACCCACGACCCACGACCCACGACCCACGACCCAGACCCAGTCCACATACCCACGACCCAGACCCAGTCCACATACCCACGACCCAGACCCAGTCTACATACCCACGACCCAGACCCAGGCCACATACCCACGACCCAGACCCAGTCCTCATACCCAGACCCAGTCCTCATACCCACGACCCATAACACATACCCAGACCCAGTCCTCATACCCACGACCCGGACCCAGTCCACATACCCAGACCCAGTCCTCATACCCACGACCCATAACACATACCCACCACCCAGTCTACATACCCATGACCCAGACCCAGTCCACATACCCAGACCCAGTCTACATACCCACGACCCAGACCCAGTCCACATACCCACGACCCAGACCCAGTCCACATACCCAGACCCAGTCCTCATACCCACGACCCAGACCCAGTCCACATACCCAGACCCAGTCCTCATACCCACGACCCAGACCCAGTCCACATACCCAGACCCAGTCCACATACCCACGACCCAGACCCAGTCCTCATACCCACGACCCAGACCCAGTCCTCATACCCACGACCCAGACCCAGTCTACATACCCAGACCCAGTCCTCATACCCACGACCCAGACCCGGTCCTCATACCCACGACCCAGTCCTCATACCCACGACCCAGACCCAGTCCACATACCCAGACCCAGTCCTCATACCCACGACCCAGACCCAGTCCACATACCCAGACCCAGTCCTCATACCCACGACCCAGACCCAGTCCTCATACCCACGACCCAGTCCTCATACCCACGACCCAGACCCAGTCCACATACCCACGACCCAGACCCAGTCCTCATACCCACGACCCAGACCCAGTCCACATACCCAGACCCAGTCCACATACCCACGACCCAGACCCAGTCCTCATACCCACGACCCAGACCCAGTCCACATACCCAGACCCAGTCCTCATACCCACGACCCAGACCCAGTCCACATACCCAGACCCAGTCCTCATACCCACGACCCAGACCCAGTCCACATACCCAGACCCAGTCCACATACCCACGACCCAGACCCAGTCCTCATACCCACGACCCAGACCCAGTCCTCATACCCACGACCCAGACCCAGTCCACATACCCAGACCCAGTCCTCATACCCACGACCCAGACCCAGTCCACATACCCACGACCCAGACCCAGTCCACATACCCAGACCCAGTCCTCATACCCACGACCCAGACCCAGTCCTCATACCCACGACCCAGACCCAGTCCTCATACCCACGACCCAGACCCAGTCCTCATACCAAGTAAACTAATAATCACTTGTCTTATTAAGAACCAGCAGAGGAACCCGCCTCCCTCTGAATCATCATCTCAGAACTCTCATCAAACCAAGTCGCCATGACAACACAAGTCATATTATAGTCATGACACAAAGTTTAGTTTAATCTGTTTTAAAGTCGGTTGACGGGATTACGAGGACAGTTCTAATGAGTTGAGAGAAGCTTAGCTTGGCCCGGGGCCTGGGGATGGGGTTTGGGGCTGAGAGGCTGCCCCCATCAGGCACGCGTGCAGGTCGGATTGGATAAGAAGATTGTTGGAAGGGGGGGAGGTTAAGGCTCGCATGAGTTCCTCATTCCTCCCAGGGTGTTTTATCTCTACTGGTTGGGGGTTATGATGTGTTGGTGCTGGGTGTTTTATCTCTACTGGTTGGGGGTTATGATGTGTTGGTGTGTTGGTGTTTTATCTCTACTGGTTGGGGGTTATGATGTGTTGGTGTTTTATCTCTACTGGTTGGGGGTTATGATGTGCTGGGTGTTTTATCTCTACTGGTTGGGGGTTATGATGTGCTGGATGTTTTATCTCTACTGGTTGGGGGTTATGATGTGCTGGTGTTTTATCTCTACTGGTTGGGGGTTATGATGTGTTGGTGCTGGGTGTTTTATCTCTACTGGTTGGGGGTTATGATGTGTTGGTGTTTTATCTCTACTGGTTGGGGGTTATGATGTGTTGGTGCTGGGTGTTTTATCTCTACTGGTTGGGGGTTATGATGTGTTGATGTGTTGGTGTTTTATCTCTACTGGTTGGGGGTTATGATGTGTTGGTGTTTTATCTCTACTGGTTGGGGGTTATGATGTGTTGGTGTTTTATCTCTACTGGTGGGGGGTTATGATGTGTTGGTGTTTTATCTCTACTGGTTGGGGGTTATGATGTGTTGGTGTTTTATCTCTACTGGTTGGGGTTATGATGTGTTGGTGTTTTATCTCTACTGGTTGGGGGTTATGATGTGTTGGTGCTGGGTGTTTTATCTCTACTGGTTGGGGGTTATGATGTGTTGATGTGTTGGTGTTTTATCTCTACTGGTTGGGGGTTATGATGTGTTGGTGCTGGGTGTTTTATCTCTACTGGTTGGGGGTTATGATGTGCTGGGTGTTTTATCTCTACTGGTTGGGGGTTATGATGTGTTGGTGTTTTATCTCTATTGGTTGGGGGTTATGATGTGTTGATGTGTTGGTGTTTTATCTCTACTGGTTGGGGGTTATGATGTGTTGGTGTTTTATCTCTACTGGTTGGGGGTTATGATGTGTTGGTGTTTTATCTCTACTGGTTGGGGGTTATGATGTGTTGGTGTTTTATCTCTACTGGTTGGGGGTTATGATGTGTTGGTGTTTTATCTCTACTGGTTGGGGGTTATGATGTGTTGGTGTTTTATCTCTACTGGTTGGGGGTTATGATGTGTTGGTGTTTTATCTCTACTGGTTGGGGGTTATGATGTGTTGGTGTTTTATCTCTACTGGTTGGGGGTTATGATGTGTTGGTGCTGGGTGTTTTATCTCTACTGGTTGGGGGTTATGATGTGCTGGGTGTTTTATCTCTACTGGTTGGGGGTTATAATGTGCTGGGTGTTTTATCTCTACTGGTTGGGGGTTATGATGTGTTGGTGTTTTATCTCTACTGGTTGGGGGTTATGATGTGTTGGTGTTTTATCTCTACTGGTTGGGGGTTATGATGTGTTGGTGTTTTATCTCTACTGGTTGGGGGTTATGATGTGTTGGTGTTTTATCTCTACTGGTTGGGGGTTATGATGTGTTGGTGTTTTATCTCTACTGGTTGGGGGTTATGATGTGTTGGTGTTTTATCTCTACTGGTTGGGGGTTATGATGTGTTGGTGCTGGGTGTTTTATCTCTACTGGTTGGGGGTTATGATGTGTTGGTGCTGGGTGTTTTATCTCTACTGGTTGGGGGTTATGATGTGTTGGTGCTGGGTGTTTTATCTCTACTGGTTGGGGGTTATGATGTGTTGGTACTGGGTGTTTTATCTCTACTGGTTGGGGGTTATGATGTGTTGGTGTTTTATCTCTACTGGTTGGGGGTTATGATGTGTTGGTGTTTTATCTCTACTGGTTGGGGGTTATGATGTGTTGATGTGTTGGTGTTTTATCTCTACTGGTTGGGGGTTATGATGTGTTGGTGTTTTATCTCTACTGGTTGGGGGTTATGATGTGTTGGTGTTTTATCTCTACTGGTTGGGGGTTATGATGTGTTGGTGCTGGGTGTTTTATCTCTACTGTTTGGGGGTTATGATGTGTTGGTGTTTTATCTCTACTGGTTGGGGGTTATGATGTGTTGGTGTTTTATCTCTACTGGTTGGGGGTTATGATGTGTTGGTGTTTTATCTCTACTGGTTGGGGGTTATGATGTGCTGGGTGTTTTATCTCTACTGGTTGGGGGTTATGATGTGTTGGTGTTTTATCTCTACTGGTTGGGGGTTATGATGTGTTGGTGCTGGGTGTTTTATCTCTACTGGTTGGGGGTTATGATGTGTTGATGTGTTGGTGTTTTATCTCTACTGGTTGGGGGTTATGATGTGTTGGTGTTTTATCTCTACTGGTTGGGGGTTATGATGTGTTGGTGTTTTAGCTCTACTGGTTGGGGGTTATGATGTGTTGGTGCTGGGTGTTTTATCTCTACTGGTTGGGGGTTATGATGTGTTGGTGTTTTGATGCCTTGATAAGCTCCTTTCCTGAGGACGGCTCACCTCTCACAGTTCTGGGCGACTTTAACCTCCCCACGTCTACCTTTGACTCTTTCCTCTCTGCCTCCTTCTTTCCACTCCTCTCCTCTTTTGACCTCACCCTCTCACCTTCCCCCCCTACTCACAAGGCAGGCAATACGCTCGACCTCATCTTTACTAGATGCTGTTCTTCCACTAACCTCATTGCAACTCCCTCCAAGTCTCCGACCACTGCCTTGTATCCTTTTCCCTCTCGCTCTCATCCAACACCTCCCACACTGCCCCTACTCGGATGGTATCGCGCCGTCCCAACCTTCGCTCTCTCTCCCCGCTACTCTCTCCTCTTCCATCCTATCATCTCTTCCCTCCGCTCAAACCTTCTCCCACCTATCTCCTGATTCTGCCTCCTCAACCCTCCTCTCCTCCCTCTCTGCATCCCTTGACTCTCTATGTCCCCTATCCTCCAGGCCGGCTCGGTCCTCCCCTCCCGCTCCGTGGCTCGATGACTCATTGCGAGCTCACAGAACAGGGCTCCGGGCAGCCGAGCGGAAATGGAGGAAAACTCGCCTCCCTGCGGACCTGGCATCCTTTCACTCCCTCCTCTCTACATTTTCCTCCTCTGTCTCTGCTGCTAAAGCCACTTTCTACCACGCTAAATTCCAAGCATCTGCCTCTAACCCTAGGAAGCTCTTTGCCACCTTCTCCTCCCTCCTGAATCCTCCGCCCCCTCCCCCTCCTCCCCCTCTCTGCAGATGACTTCGTCAACCATTTTGAAAAGAAGGTCGACGACATCCGATCCTCGTTTGCTAAGTCAAACGACACCGCTGGTTCTGCTCACACTGCCCTACCCTGTGCTCTGACCTCTTTCTCCCCTCTCTCTCCAGATGAAATCTCGCGTCTTGTGACGGCCGGCCGCCCAACAACCTGCCCGCTTGACCCTATCCCCTCCCTCTCTTCTCCAGACCATTTCCGGAGACCTTCTCCCTTACCTCACCTCGCTCATCAACTCATCCCTGACCGTTGGCTACGTCCCTTCCGTCTTCAAGAGAGCGAGAGTTGCACCCTTCTGAAAAAACCTACACTCGATCCCTCCGATGTCAACAATTACAGACCAGTATCCCTTCTTTCTTTTCTCTCCAAAACTCTTGAACGTGCCGTCCTTGGCCAGCTCTCCCGCTATCTCTCTCTGAATGACCTTCTTGATCCAAATCAGTCAGGTTTCAAGACTAGTCATTCAACTGAGACTGCTCTCCTCTGTATCACGGAGGCGCTCCGCACTGCTAAAGCTAACTCTCTCTCCTCTGCTCTCATCCTTCTAGATCTATCGGCTGCCTTCGATACTGTGAACCATCAGATCCTCCTCTCCACCCTCTCCGAGTTGGGCATCTCCGGCGCGGCCCACGCTTGGATTGCGTCCTACCTGACAGGTCGCTCCTACCAGGTGGCGTGGCGAGAATCTGTCTCCTCACCACGCGCTCTCACCACTGGTGTCCCCAGGGCTCTGTTCTTGGCCCTCTCCTATTCTCGCTATACACCAAGTCACTTGGCTCTGTCATAACCTCACATGGTCTCTCTTATCATTGCTATGCAGACGACACACAATTAATCTTCTCCTTTCCCCTTCTGATGACCAGGTGGCGAATCGCATCTCTGCATGTCTGGCAGACATATCAGTGTGGATGACGGATCACCACCTCAAGCTGAACCTCGGCAAGACGGAGCTGCTCTTCCTCCCGGGGAAGGACTGCCCGTTCCATGATCTCGCCATCACGGTTGACAACTCCATTGTGTCCTCCTCCCAGAGCGCCAAGAACCTTGGCGTGATCCTGGACAACACCCTGTCGTTCTCAACTAACATCAAGGCGGTGGCCCGTTCCTGTAGGTTCATGCTCTACAACATCCGCAGAGTACGACCCTGCCTCACACAGGAAGTGGCGCAGGTCCTAATCCAGGCACTTGTCATCTCCCGTCTGGATTACTGCAACTCGCTGTTGGCTGGGCTCCCTGCCTGTGCCATTAAACCCCTTCAACTCATCCAGAACGCCGCAGCCCGTCTGGTGTTCAACCTTCCCAAGTTCTCTCACGTCACCCCGCTCCTCCGTTCTCTCCACTGGCTTCCAGTTGAAGCTCGCATCCGCTACAAGACCATGGTGCTTGCCTACGGAGCTGTGAGGGGAACGGCACCTCAGTACCTCCAGGCTCTGATCAGGCCCTATACCCAAACAAGGGCACTGCGTTCATCCACCTCTGGCCTGCTCGCCTCCCTACCACTGAGGAAGTACAGCTCCCGCTCAGCCCAGTCAAAACTGTTCGCTGCCCTGGCCCCCCAATGGTGGAACAAACTCCCTCACGACGCCAGGACAGCGGAGTCAATCACCACCTTCCGGAGACACCTGAAACCCCACCTCTTTAAGGAATACCTAGGATAGGTTAAGTAATCCCTCTCACCCCACCCCCCCTAAGTTTTAGATGCACTATTGTTAAGTGACTGTCCCACTGGATGTCATAAGGTGAATGCACCAATTTGTAAGTCGCTCTGGATAAGAGCGTCTGCTAAATGACTTAAATGTAAATGTAAATGTTTTATCTCTACTGGTTCGGGGGTTATGATGTGTTGATGTGTTGGTGTTTTATCTCTACTGGTTGGGGGTTATGATGTGCTGGGTGTTTTATCTCTACTGGTTGGGGGGTTATGATGTGTTGGTGTTTTATCTCTACTGGTTGGGGGTTATGATGTGTTGGTGTTTTATCTCTACTGGTTGGGGGTTATGATGTGCTGGGTGTTTTATCTCTACTGGTTGGGGTTATGATGTGTTGGTGCTGGGTGTTTTATCTCTACTGGTTGGGGGTTATGATGTGCTGGGTGTTTTATCTCTACTGGTTGGGGGTTATGATGTGTTGGTGCTGGGTGTTTTATCTCTACTGGTTGGGGGTTATGATGTGTTGGTGCTGGGTGTTTTATCTCTACTGGTTGGGGGTTATGATGTGTTGGTGTTTTATCTCTACTGGTTGGGGGTTATGATGTGCTGGGTGTTTTATCTCTACTGGTTGGGGGTTATGATGTGTTGGTGTTTTATCTCTACTGGTTGGGGGTTATGATGTGTTGGTGTTTTATCTCTACTGGTTGGGGGTTATGATGTGTTGGTGTTTTATCTCTACTGGTTGGGGGTTATGATGTGTTGGTGTTTTATCTCTACTGGTTGGGGGTTATGATGTGCTGGGTGTTTTATCTCTACTGGTTGGGGGTTATGATGTGCTGGGTGTTTTATCTCTACTGGTTGGGGGTTATGATGTGTTGGTGCTGGGTGTTTTATCTCTACTGGTTGGGGGTTATGATGTGTTGGTGCTGGGTGTTTTATCTCTACTGGTTGGGGGTTATGATGTGTTGGTGTTTTATCTCTACTGGTTGGGGGTTATGATGTGTTGGTGTTTTATCTCTACTGGTTGGGGGTTATGATGTGTTGGTGTTTTATCTCTACTGGTTGGGGGTTATGATGTGTTGGTGTTTTATCTCTACTGGTTGGGGGTTATGATGTGTTGGTGTTTTATCTCTACTGGTTGGGGGTTATGATGTGTTGGTGCTTGGTGTTTTATCTCTACTGGTTGGGGGTTATGATGTGTTGGTGCTTGGTGTTTTATCTCTACTGGTTGGGGGTTATGATGTGTTGGTGTTTTATCTCTACTGGTTGGGGGTTATGATGTGTTGGTGCTTGGTGTTTTATCTCTACTGGTTGGGGGTTATGATGTGTTGGGTGTTTTATCTCTACTGGTTGGGGGTTATGATGTGTTGGTGTTTTATCTCTACTGGTTGGGGGTTATGATGTGTTGGTGTTTTATCTCTACTGGTTGGGGGTTATGATGTGTTGGTGCTTGGTGTTTTATCTCTACTGGTTGGGGGTTATGATGTGTTGGTGCTTGGTGTTTTATCTCTACTGGTTGGGGGTTATGATGTGTTGGTGTTTTATCTCTACTGGTTGGGGGTTATGATGTGTTGGTGCTTGGTGTTTTATCTCTACTGGTTGGGGGTTATGATGTGTTGGTGCTGGGTGTTTTATCTCTACTGGTTGGGGGTTATGATGTGTTGGTGCTTGGTGTTTTATCTCTACTGGTTGGGGGTTATGATGTGTTGGTGTTTTATCTCTACTGGTTGGGGGTTATGATGTGCTGGGTGTTTTATCTCTACTGGTTGGGGGTTATGATGTGTTGGTGTTTTATCTCTACTGGTTGGGGGTTATGATGTGTTGGTGTTTTATCTCTACTGGTTGGGGGTTATGATGTGTTGGTGTTTTATCTCTACTGGTTGGGGGTTATGATGTGCTGGGTGTTTTATCTCTACTGGTTGGGGGTTATGATGTGTTGGTGTTTTATCTCTACTGGTTGGGGGTTATGATGTGTTGGTGTTTTATCTCTACTGGTTGGGGGTTATGATGTGTTGGTGTTTTATCTCTACTGGTTGGGGGTTATGATGTGTTGATGTGTTGGTGTTTTATCTCTACTGGTTGGGGGTTATAATGTGTTGGTGTTTTATCTCTACTGGTTGGGGGTTATGATGTGTTGATGTGTTGGTGTTTTATCTCTACTGGTTGGGGGTTATAATGTGTTGGTGTTTTATCTCTACTGGTTGGGGGTTATGATGTGCTGGGTGTTTTATCTCTACTGGTTGGGGGTTATGATGTGTTGGTGCTGGGTGTTTTATCTCTACTGGTTGGGGGTTATGATGTGTTGGTGCTGGGTGTTTTATCTCTACTGGTTGGGGGTTATGATGTGCTGGGTGTTTTATCTCTACTGGTTGGGGGTTATGATGTGTTGGTGTTTTATCTCTACTGGTTGGGGGTTATGATGTGTTGGTGTTTTATCTCTACTGGTTGGGGGTTATGATGTGTTGGTGTTTTATCTTCTACTGGTTGGGGGTTATGATGTGTTGATGTGTTGGTGTTTTATCTCTACTGGTTGGGGGTTATAATGTGTTGGTGTTTTATCTCTACTGGTTGGGGGTTATGATGTGTTGATGTGTTGGTGTTTTATCTCTACTGGTTGGGGGTTATAATGTGTTGGTGTTTTATCTCTACTGGTTGGGGGTTATGATGTGCTGGGTGTTTTATCTCTACTGGTTGGGGGTTATGATGTGTTGGTGCTGGGTGTTTTATCTCTACTGGTTGGGGGTTATGATGTGTTGGTGCTGGGTGTTTTATCTCTACTGGTTGGGGGTTATGATGTGTTGGTGTTTTATCTCTACTGGTTGGGGGTTATGATGTGTTGGTGTTTTATCTCTACTGGTTGGGGGTTATGATGTGTTGGTGCTTGGTGTTTTATCTCTACTGGTTGGGGGTTATGATGTGTTGGTGCTTGGTGTTTTATCTCTACTGGTTGGGGGTTATGATGTGTTGGTGTTTTATCTCTACTGGTTGGGGGTTATGATGTGTTGGTGCTTGGTGTTTTATCTCTACTGGTTGGGGGTTATGATGTGTTGGTGCTTGGTGTTTTATCTCTACTGGTTGGGGGTTATGATGTGTTGGTGTTTTATCTCTACTGGTTGGGGTTATGATGTGCTGGGTGTTTTATCTCTACTGGTTGGGGGTTATGATGTGTTGGTGTTTTATCTCTACTGGTTGGGGGTTATGATGTGTTGGTGTTTTATCTCTACTGGTTGGGGGTTATGATGTGTTGGTGTTTTATCTCTACTGGTTGGGGGTTATGATGTGTTGGTGTTTTATCTCTACTGGTTGGGGGTTATGATGTGTTGATGTGTTGGTGTTTTATCTCTACTGGTTGGGGGTTATAATGTGTTGGTGTTTTATCTCTACTGGTTGGGGGTTATGATGTGTTGATGTGTTGGTGTTTTATCTCTACTGGTTGGGGGTTATAATGTGTTGGTGTTTTATCTCTACTGGTTGGGGGTTATGATGCGCTGGGTGTTTTATCTCTACTGGTTGGGGGTTATGATGTGTTGGTGCTGGGTGTTTTATCTCTACTGGTTGGGGGTTATGATGTGTTGGTGCTGGGTGTTTTATCTCTACTGGTTGGGGTTATGATGTGTTGGTGTTTTATCTCTACTGGTTGGGGGTTATGATGTGTTGGTGTTTTATCTCTACTGGTTGGGGGTTATGATGTGTTGGTGCTGGGTGTTTTATCTCTGCTGGTTGGGGGTTATGATGTGTTGGTGTTTTATCTCTACTGGTTGGGGGTTATGATGTGTTGGTGTTTTATCTCTACTGGTTGGGGGTTATAATGTGCTGGGTGTTTTATCTCTACTGGTTGGGGGTTATGATGTGTTGGTGTTTTATCTCTACTGGTTGGGGGTTATGATGTGTTGGTGTTTTATCTCTACTGGTTGGGGGTTATAATGTGCTGGGTGTTTTATCTCTACTGGTTGGGGGTTATGATGTGTTGGTGTTTTATCTCTACTGGTTGGGGGTTATGATGTGTTGGTGTTTTATCTCTACTGGTTGGGGGTTATGATGTGTTGATGTGTTGGTGTTTTATCTCTACTGGTTGGGGGTTATAATGTGTTGGTGTTTTATCTCTACTGGTTGGGGGTTATGATGTGTTGATGTGTTGGTGTTTTATCTCTACTGGTTGGGGGTTATAATGTGTTGGTGTTTTATCTCTACTGGTTGGGGGTTATGATGTGCTGGGTGTTTTATCTCTACTGGTTGGGGGTTATGATGTGTTGGTGTTTTATCTCTACTGGTTGGGGGTTATGATGTGTTGGTGTTTTATCTCTACTGGTTGGGGGTTATGATGTGTTGGTGTTTTATCTCTACTGGTTGGGGGTTATGATGTGTTGGTGCTGGGTGTTTTATCTCTACTGGTTGGGGGTTATGATGTGTTGGTGCTGGGTGTTTTATCTCTACTGGTTGGGGGTTATGATGTGTTGGTGTTTTATCTCTACTGGTTGGGGGTTATGATGTGTTGGTGTTTTATCTCTACTGGTTGGGGGTTATGATGTGTTGGTGTTTTATCTCTACTGGTTGGGGGTTATGATGTGTTGGTGTTTTATCTCTACTGGTTGGGGTTATGATGTGTTGGTGTTTTATCTCTACTGGTTGGGGTTATGATGTTGTTGGTGATGTGTTGGTGTTTTATCTCTACTGGTTGGGGGTTATGATGTGTTGGTGCTGGGTGTTTTATCTCTGCTGGTTGGGGGTTATGATGTGTTGGTGTTTTATCTCTACTGGTTGGGGGTTATGATGTGTTGGTGTTTTATCTCTACTGGTTGGGGGTTATGATGTGTTGGTGTGTTGGTGTTTTATCTCTACTGGTTGGGGGTTATGATGTGTTGGTGTGCTGGGTGTTTTATCTCTACTGGTTGGGGGTTATGATGTGTTGGTGTTTTATCTCTACTGGTTGGGGGTTATGATGTGTTGGTGTTTTATCTCTACTGGTTGGGGGTTATGATGTGTTGGTGTTTTATCTCTACTGGTTGGGGGGTTATGATGTGTTGGTGTTTTATCTCTACTGGTTGGGGGGTTATGATGTGTTGGTGTTTTATCTCTACTGGTTGGGGGTTATGATGTGTTGGTGTTTTATCTCTACTGGTTGGGGGTTATGATGTGTTGGTGTTTTATCTCTACTGGTTGGGGGTTATGATGTGTTGGTGTTTTATCTCTACTGGTTGGGGGTTATGATGTGTTGGTGTTTTATCTCTACTGGTTGGGGGTTATGTGCTGGGTGTTTTATCTCTACTGGTTGGGGGTTATGGTGTTTTGTTTTTCTCTACTGGTTGGGGGTTATGATGTTGGTGCTGGGTGTTTTATCTCTACTGGTTGGGGGGTTATGATGTGTTGGTGTTTTATCTCTACTGGTTGGGGGTTATGATGTGTTGGTGTTTTATCTCTACTGGTTGGGAGTTATGATGTGTTGGTGCTGGGTGTTTTATCTCTACTGGTTGGGGGTTATGATGTGCTGGGTGTTGGTGTTTTATCTCTACTGGTTGGGGGTTATGATGTGTTGATGTGTTGGTGTTTTATCTCTACTGGTTGGGGGTTATGATGTGTTGGTGTTTTATCTCTACTGGTTGGGGGTTATGATGTGTTGGTGTTTTATCTCTACTGGTTGGGGGTTATGATGTCTTGGTGCTTGGTGTTTTATCTCTACTGGTTGGGGGTTATGATGTGTTGGTGCTGGGTGTTTTATCTCTACTGGTTGGGGGTTATGATGTGTTGGTGCTGGGTGTTTTATCTCTACTGGTTGGGGGTTATGATGTGTTGGTGTTTTATCTCTACTGGTTGGGGTTATGATGTGCTGGGTGTTTTATCTCTACTGGTTGGGGGTTATGATGTGTTGGTGCTGGGTGTTTTATCTCTACTGGTTGGGGGTTATGATGTGTTGGTGTTTTATCTCTACTGGTTGGGGGTTATGATGTGTTGGTGTTTTATCTCTACTGGTTGGGGGTTATGATGTGTTGGTGTTTTATCTCTACTGGTTGGGGGTTATGATGTGTTGGTGTTTTATCTCTACTGGTTGGGGGTTATGATGTGTTGGTGTTTTATCTCTACTGGTTGGGGTTATGATGTGCTGGTGTTGGTGTTTTATCTCTACTGGTTGGGGGTTATGATGTGTTGATGTGTTGGTGTTTTATCTCTACTGGTTGGGGGTTATGATGTGTTGGTGTTTTATCTCTACTGGTTGGGGGTTATGATGTGTTGGTGTTTTATCTCTACTGGTTGGGGGTTATGATGTGTTGGTGTTTTATCTCTACTGGTTGGGGGTTATGATGTGTTGGTGTTTTATCTCTACTGGTTGGGGGTTATGATGTGTTGGTGTGTTGGTGTTTTATCTCTACTGGTTGGGGGTTATGATGTGCTGGGTGTTTTATCTCTACTGGTTGGGGGTTATGATGTGTTGGTGTTTTATCTCTACTGGTTGGGGGTTATGATGTGTTGGGTGTTTTATCTCTACTGGTTGGGGGTTATGATGTGTTGGTGTTTTATCTCTACTGGTTGGGGGTTATGCTGTGTTGGTGTTTTATCTCTACTGGTTGGGGGTTATGATGTGTTGGTGTTTTATCTCTACTGGTTGGGGGTTATGATGTGTTGGTGTTTTATCTCTACTGGTTGGGGGTTATGATGTGTTGGTGTTTTATCTCTACTGGTTGGGGGTTATGATGTGTTGGTGTTTTATCTCTACTGGTTGGGGGTTATGATGTGTTGGTGCTGGGTGTTTTATCTCTACTGGTTGGGGGTTATGATGTGCTGGGTGTTTTATCTCTACTGGTTGGGGGTTATGATGTGTTGGTGTTTTATCTCTACTGGTTGGGGGTTATGATGTGTTGGTGTTTTATCTCTACTGGTTGGGGGTTATGATGTGTTGGTGTTTTATCTCTACTGGTTGGGGGTTATGATGTGTTGGTGTTTTATCTCTACTGGTTGGGGGTTATGATGTGTTGGTGTTTTATCTCTACTGGTTGGGGGTTATGATGTGTTGGTGCTGGGTGTTTTATCTCTACTGGTTGGGGGTTATGATGTGTTGGTGTTTTATCTCTACTGGTTGGGGGTTATGATGTGTTGATGTGTTGGTGTTTTATCTCTACTGGTTGGGGGTTATGATGTGTTGGTGTTTTATCTCTACTGGTTGGGGGTTATGATGTGTTGGTGTTTTATCTCTACTGGTTGGGGGTTATGATGTGTTGATGTGTTGGTGTTTTATCTCTACTGGTTGGGGGTTATGATGTGTTGGTGTTTTATCTCTACTGGTTGGGGGTTATGATGTGTTGGTGTTTTATCTCTACTGGTTGGGGGTTATGATGTGTTGGTGCTGGGTGTTTTATCTCTACTGGTTGGGGTTATGATGTGTTGATGTGTTGGTGTTTTATCTCTACTGGTTGGGGGTTATGATGTGTTGGTGTTTTATCTCTACTGGTTGGGGGTTATGATGTGTTGGTGTTTTATCTCTACTGGTTGGGGGTTATGATGTGTTGGTGTTTTATCTCTACTGGTTGGGGGTTATGATGTGTTGGTGCTGGGTGTTTTATCTCTACTGGTTGGGGGTTATGATGTGTTGATGTGTTGGTGTTTTATCTCTACTGGTTGGGGGTTATGATGTGCTGGATGTTTTATCTCTACTGGTTGGGGGTTATGATGTGTTGATGTGTTGGTGTTTTATCTCTACTGGTTGGGGGTTATGATGTGTTGATGTGTTGGTGTTTTATCTCTACTGGTTGGGGGTTATGATGTGTTGGTGTTTTATCTCTACTGGTTGGGGGTTATGATGTGTTGGTGTTTTATCTCTACTGGTTGGGGGTTATAATGTGCTGGGTGTTTTATCTCTACTGGTTGGGGGTTATGATGTGTTGGTGTTTTATCTCTACTGGTTGGGGGTTATGATGTGTTGGTGTTTTATCTCTACTGGTTGGGGGTTATAATGTGCTGGGTGTTTTATCTCTACTGGTTGGGGGTTATGATGTGTTGGTGTTTTATCTCTACTGGTTGGGGGTTATGATGTGTTGGTGTTTTATCTCTACTGGTTGGGGGTTATGATGTGTTGATGTGTTGGTGTTTTATCTCTACTGGTTGGGGGTTATAATGTGTTGGTGTTTTATCTCTACTGGTTGGGGGTTATGATGTGTTGATGTGTTGGTGTTTTATCTCTACTGGTTGGGGGTTATAATGTGTTGGTGTTTTATCTCTACTGGTTGGGGGTTATGATGTGCTGGGTGTTTTATCTCTACTGGTTGGGGGTTATGATGTGTTGGTGTTTTATCTCTACTGGTTGGGGGTTATGATGTGTTGGTGCTGGGTGTTTTATCTCTACTGGTTGGGGGTTATGATGTGTTGGTGCTGGGTGTTTTATCTCTACTGGTTGGGGGTTATGATGTGTTGGTGTTTTATCTCTACTGGTTGGGGGTTATGATGTGTTGGTGTTTTATCTCTACTGGTTGGGGGTTATGATGTGTTGGTGTTTTATCTCTACTGGTTGGGGGTTATGATGTGTTGGTGTTTTATCTCTACTGGTTGGGGGTTATGATGTGTTGGTGTTTTATCTCTACTGGTTGGGGGTTATGATGTGTTGATGTGTTGGTGTTTTATCTCTACTGGTTGGGGGTTATGATGTGTTGGTGCTGGGTGTTTTATCTCTGCTGGTTGGGGGTTATGATGTGTTGGTGTTTTATCTCTACTGGTTGGGGGTTATGATGTGTTGGTGTTTTATCTCTACTGGTTGGGGGTTATGATGTGTTGGTGTGTTGGTGTTTTATCTCTACTGGTTGGGGGTTATGATGTGTTGGTGTTTTATCTCTACTGGTTGGGGGTTATGATGTGTTGGTGTTTTATCTCTACTGGTTGGGGGTTATGATGTGTTGGTGTTTTATCTCTACTGGTTGGGGGTTATGATGTGTTGGTGCTGGGTGTTTTATCTCTACTGGTTGGGGGTTATGATGTGTTGGTGTTTTATCTCTACTGGTTGGGGGTTATGATGTGTTGATGTTTTATCTCTACTGGTTGGGGGTTATGATGTGTTGGTGTTTTATCTCTACTGGTTGGGGGTTATGATGTGTTGGTGTTTTATCTCTACTGGTTGGGGGTTATGATGTGTTGGTGTTTTATCTCTACTGGTTGGGGGTTATGATGTGTTGGTGTTTTATCTCTACTGGTTGGGGGTTATGATGTGTTGGTGTTTTATCTCTACTGGTTGGGGTTATGATGTGCTGGTGTTTTATCTCTACTGGTTGGGGGTTATGATGTGTTGGTGTGTTGGTATCTCTACTGGTTGGGGGTTATGATGTGTTGGTGTTTTATCTCTACTGGTTGGGGGTTATGATGTGTTGGTGTTTTATCTCTACTGGTTGGGGGTTATGATGTGTTGGTGTTTTATCTCTACTGGTTGGGGGTTATGATGTGTTGATGTTTTATCTCTACTGGTTGGGGGTTATGATGTGTTGGTGTTTTATCTCTACTGGTTGGGGGTTATGATGTGTTGGTGTTTTATCTCTACTGGTTGGGGGTTATGATGTGTTGGTGTGTTGGTGTTTTATCTCTACTGGTTGGGGGTTATGATGTGTTGGTGTTTTATCTCTACTGGTTGGGGGTTATGATGTGTTGGTGTTTTATCTCTACTGGTTGGGGGTTATGATGTGTTGGTGTTTTATCTCTACTGGTTGGGGGTTATGATGTGTTGGTGTGTTGGTGTTTTATCTCTACTGGTTGGGGGTTATGATGTGTTGGTGTTTTATCTCTACTGGTTGGGGGTTATGATGTGTTGGTGTTTTATCTCTACTGGTTGGGGGTTATGATGTGTTGGTGTTTTATCTCTACTGGTTGGGGGTTATGATGTGTTGATGTTTTATCTCTACTGGTTGGGGGTTATGATGTGTTGGTGTTTTATCTCTACTGGTTGGGGGTTATGATGTGTTGGTGTTTTATCTCTACTGGTTGGGGGTTATGATGTGTTGGTGTTTTATCTCTACTGGTTGGGGGTTATGATGTGCTGGGTGTTTTATCTCTACTGGTTGGGGGTTATGATGTGTTGGTGTTTTTCTCTACTGGTTGGGGGTTATGATGTGTTGGTGCTGGGTGTTTTATCTCTACTGGTTGGGGGTTATGATGTGTTGGTGTTTTATCTCTACTGGTTGGGGGTTATGATGTGTTGATGTGTTGGTGTTTTATCTCTACTGGTTGGGGTTATGATGTGTTGGTGTTTTATCTCTACTGGTTGGGAGTTATGATGTGTTGGTGCTGGGTGTTTTATCTCTACTGGTTGGGGGTTATGATGTGCTGTGTGGTGTTTTATCTCTACTGGTTGGGGGTTATGATGTGTTGATGTGTTGGTGTTTTATCTCTACTGGTTGGGGGTTATGATGTGTTGGTGTTTTATCTCTACTGGTTGGGGGTTATGATGTGTTGGTGTTTTATCTCTACTGGTTGGGGGTTATGATGTCTTGGTGCTTGGTGTTTTATCTCTACTGGTTGGGGTTATGATGTGTTGGTGCTGGGTGTTTTATCTCTACTGGTTGGGGGTTATGATGTGTTGGTGCTGGGTGTTTTATCTCTACTGGTTGGGGGTTATGATGTGTTGGTGTTTTATCTCTACTGGTTGGGGGTTATGATGTGCTGGGTGTTTTATCTCTACTGGTTGGGGTTATGATGTGTTGGTGCTGGGTGTTTTATCTCTACTGGTTGGGGGTTATGATGTGTTGGTGTTTTATCTCTACTGGTTGGGGTTATGATGTGTTGATGTGTTGGTGTTTTATCTCTACTGGTTGGGGGTTATGATGTGTTGGTGTTTTATCTCTACTGGTTGGGGGTTATGATGTGTTGGTGTTTTATCTCTACTGCTTGGGGGTTATGATGTGCTGGGTGTTGGTGTTTTATCTCTACTGGTTGGGGGTTATGATGTGTTGATGTGTTGGTGTTTTATCTCTACTGGTTGGGGGTTATGATGTGTTGGTGTTTTATCTCTACTGGTTGGGGTTATGATGTGTTGGTGTTTTATCTCTACTGGTTGGGGGTTATGATGTGTTGGTGTTTTATCTCTACTGGTTGGGGGTTATGATGTGTTGGTGTTTTATCTCTACTGGTTGGGGGTTATGATGTGTTGGTGTTTTATCTCTACTGGTTGGGGGTTATGATGTGTTGGTGTGTTGGTGTTTTATCTCTACTGGTTGGGGGTTATGATGTGCTGGGTGTTTTATCTCTACTGGTTGGGGGTTATGATGTGTTGGTGTTTTATCTCTACTGGTTGGGGGTTATGATGTGTTGGTGTTTTATCTCTACTGGTTGGGGGTTATGATGTGTTGGTGTTTTATCTCTACTGGTTGGGGGTTATGCTGTGTTGGTGTTTTATCTCTACTGGTTGGGGGTTATGATGTGTTGGTGTTTTATCTCTACTGGTTGGGGTTATGATGTGTTGGTGTTTTATCTCTACTGGTTGGGGGTTATGATGTGTTGGTGTTTTATCTCTACTGGTTGGGGGTTATGATGTGTTGGTGTTTTATCTCTACTGGTTGGGGGTTATGATGTGTTGGTGCTGGTGTTTTATCTCTACTGGTTGGGGGTTATGATGTGCTGGGTGTTTTATCTCTACTGGTTGGGGGTTATGATGTGTTGGTGTTTTATCTCTACTGGTTGGGGGTTATGATGTGTTGGTGTTTTATCTCTACTGGTTGGGGGTTATGATGTGTTGGTGTTTTATCTCTACTGGTTGGGGGTTATGATGTGTTGGTGTTTTATCTCTACTGGTTGGGGGTTATGATGTGTTGGTGTTTTATCTCTACTGGTTGGGGGTTATGATGTGTTGGTGCTGGTGTTTTATGTTGGTGTTTCTCTACTGGTTGGGGGTTATGATGTGTTGGTGTTTTATCTCTACTGGTTGGGGGTTATGATGTGTTGATGTGTTGGTGTTTTATCTCTACTGGTTGGGGGTTATGATGTGTTGGTGTTTTATCTCTACTGGTTGGGGGTTATGATGTGTTGATGTGTTGGTGTTTTATCTCTACTGGTTGGGGGTTATGATGTGTTGGTGTTTTATCTCTACTGGTTGGGGGTTATGATGTGTTGGTGTTTTATCTCTACTGGTTGGGGGTTATGATGTGTTGGTGCTGGGTGTTTTATCTCTACTGGTTGGGGGTTATGATGTGTTGATGTGTTGGTGTTTTATCTCTACTGGTTGGGGGTTATGATGTGTTGGTGTTTTATCTCTACTGGTTGGGGGTTATGATGTGTTGGTGTTTTATCTCTACTGGTTGGGGGTTATGATGTGTTGGTGTTTTATCTCTACTGGTTGGGGGTTATGATGTGTTGGTGCTGGGTGTTTTATCTCTACTGGTTGGGGGTTATGATGTGTTGATGTGTTGGTGTTTTATCTCTACTGGTTGGGGGTTATGATGTGTTGGTGTTTTATCTCTACTGGTTGGGGGTTATGATGTGTTGGTGTTTTATCTCTACTGGTTGGGGTTATGATGTGTTGGTGTTTTATCTCTACTGGTTGGGGGTTATGATGTGTTGATGTGTTGGTGTTTTATCTCTACTGGTTGGGGTTATGATGTGCTGGATGTTTTATCTCTACTGGTTGGGGGTTATGATGTGTTGATGTGTTGGTGTTTTATCTCTACTGGTTGGGGGTTATGATGTGCTGGGTGTTTTATCTCTACTGGTTGGGGTTATGATGTGTTGGTGCTGGGTGTTTTATCTCTACTGGTTGGGGGTTATGATGTGCTGGTGTTTTATCTCTACTGGTTGGGGGTTATGATGTGTTGGTGTTTTATCTCTACTGGTTGGGGGTTATGATGTCTTGGTGTTTTATCTCTACTGGTTGGGGTTATGATGTGTTGGTGCTGGGTGTTTTATCTCTACTGGTTGGGGGTTATGATGTGTTGATGTGTTGGTGTTTTATCTCTACTGGTTGGGGGTTATGATGTGTTGGTGTTTTATCTCTACTGGTTGGGGGTTATGATGTGTTGATGTTTTATCTCTACTGGTTGGGGGTTATGATGTGTTGGTGCTGGGTGTTTTATCTCTACTGGTTGGGGGTTATGATGTGTTGGTGCTGGGTGTTTTATCTCTACTGGTTGGGGGTTATGATGTGTTGGTGTTTTATCTCTACTGGTTGGGGGTTATGATGTGTTGGTGTTTTATCTCTACTGGTTGGGGGTTATGATGTGTTGGTGTTTTATCTCTACTGGTTGGGGGTTATGATGTGTTGGTGTTTTATCTCTACTGGTTGGGGGTTATGATGTGTTGATGTGTTGGTGTTTTATCTCTACTGGTTGGGGGTTATGATGTGTTGGTGTTTTATCTCTACTGGTTGGGGGTTATGATGTGTTGATGTGTTGGTGTTTTATCTCTACTGGTTGGGGTTATGATGTGTTGGTGTTTTATCTCTACTGGTTGGGGGTTATGATGTGCTGGGTGTTTTATCTCTACTGGTTGGGGGTTATGATGTGTTGGTGTTTTATCTCTACTGGTTGGGGGTTATGATGTGTTGGTGCTGGGTGTTTTATCTCTACTGGTTGGGGGTTATGATGTGTTGGTGCTGGGTGTTTTATCTCTACTGGTTGGGGGTTATGATGTGTTGGTGTTTTATCTCTACTGGTTGGGGGTTATGATGTGTTGGTGTTTTATCTCTACTGGTTGGGGTTATGATGTGTTGGTGTTTTATCTCTACTGGTTGGGGGTTATGATGTGTTGGTGTTTTATCTCTACTGGTTGGGGGTTATGATGTGTTGATGTGTTGGTGTTTTATCTCTACTGGTTGGGGGTTATGATGTGTTGGTGTTTTATCTCTACTGGTTGGGGGTTATGATGTGTTGGTGTTTTATCTCTACTGGTTGGGGGTTATGATGTGTTGGTGTTTTATCTCTACTGGTTGGGGGTTATGATGTGTTGGTGTTTTATCTCTACTGGTTGGGGGTTATGATGTGTTGATGTGTTGGTGTTTTATCTCTACTGGTTGGGGGTTATGATGTGTTGGTGTTTTATCTCTACTGGTTGGGGGTTATGATGTGTTGATGTGTTGGTGTTTTATCTCTACTGGTTGGGGGTTATGATGTGTTGGTGTTTTATCTCTACTGGTTGGGGGTTATGATGTGCTGGGTGTTTTATCTCTACTGGTTGGGGGTTATGATGTGTTGGTGTTTTATCTCTACTGGTTGGGGGTTATGATGTGTTGGTGCTGGGTGTTTTATCTCTACTGGTTGGGGGTTATGATGTGTTGGTGTTTTATCTCTACTGGTTGGGGTTATGATGTGTTGGTGCTGGGTGTTTTATCTCTACTGGTTGGGGGTTATGATGTGTTGGTGCTGGGTGTTTTATCTCTACTGGTTGGGGGTTATGATGTGTTGATGTGTTGGTGTTTTATCTCTACTGGTTGGGGGTTATGATGTGTTGATGTGTTGGTGTTTTATCTCTACTGGTTGGGGGTTATGATGTGTTGGTGTTTTATCTCTACTGGTTGGGGGTTATGATGTGTTGGTGTTTTATCTCTACTGGTTGGGGGTTATGATGTGTTGGTGTTTTATCTCTACTGGTTGGGGGTTATGATGTGTTGGTGTTTTATCTCTACTGGTTGGGGTTATGATGTGTTGGTGTTTTATCTCTACTGGTTGGGGGTTATGATGTGTTGGTGTGTTGGTGTTTTATCTCTACTGGTTGGGGGTTATGATGTGTTGGTGTTTTATCTCTACTGGTTGGGGGTTATAATGTGTTGGTGTTTTATCTCTACTGGTTGGGGGTTATGATGTGTTGGTGTTTTATCTCTACTGGTTGGGGGTTATGATGTGTTGGTGTTTTATCTCTACTGGTTGGGGGTTATGATGTGTTGGTGTTTTATCTCTACTGGTTGGGGGTTATGATGTGTTGGTGTTTTATCTCTACTGGTTGGGGGTTATGATGTGTTGGTGCTGGGTGTTTTATCTCTACTGGTTGGGGGTTATGATGTGTTGGTGCTGGGTGTTTTATCTCTACTGGTTGGGGGTTATGATGTGTTGGTGTTTTATCTCTACTGGTTGGGGGTTATGATGTGCTGGGTGTTTTATCTCTACTGGTTGGGGGTTATGGTGTGTTGGTGTTTTATCTCTACTGGTTGGGGGTTATGATGTGTTGGTGTTTTATCTCTACTGGTTGGGGGTTATGATGTGCTGGGTGTTTTATCTCTACTGGTTGGGGGTTATGATGTGTTGGTGCTGGGTGTTTTATCTCTACTGGTTGGGGGTTATGATGTGCTGGATGTTTTATCTCTACTGGTTGGGGGTTATAATGTGCTGGGTGTTTTATCTCTACTGGTTGGGGGTTATGATGTGTTGGTGTTTTATCTCTACTGGTTGGGGGGTTATGATGTGTTGGTGCTGGGTGTTTTATCTCTACTGGTTGGGGGTTATGATGTGTTGGTGCTGGGTGTTTTATCTCTACTGGTTGGGGGTTATGATGTGTTGGTGTTTTATCTCTACTGGTTGGGGGGTTATGATGTGCTGGGTGTTTTATCTCTACTGGTTGGGGGGGTTATGATGTGTTGGTGCTTGGTGTTTTATCTCTGCTGTGCCTCATACCTATGGCTTCAGTGCTAACTATCAGAAGCAAGATTCTTAGAGACAATAGTGATGATTTTTGGGCCTAGTTGGCCATTTCTGGGAGGCAGTAGCCTGACAGGCAGGTTGGAGTGGAGGCAGTAGCCTGACAGGCAGGTTGGAGTGTTGACAGTAGCCTGACAGACAGGTTGTAGTGTTGACAGTAGCCTGACAGGCAGGTTGGAGTGTTGACAGTAGCCTGACAGACAGGTTGTAGTGTTGACAGTAGCCTGACAGGCAGGTTGGAGTGTTGACAGTAGCCTGACAGACAGGTTGTAGTGTAGACAGTAGCCTGACAGGCAGGTTGGAGTGTTGACAGTAGCCTGACAGGCAGGTTGGAGTGTTGACAGTAGCCTGACAGGCAGGTTGGAGTGTTGACAGTAGCCTGACAGGCAGGTTGTAGTGTTGACAGTAGCCTGACAGGCAGGTTGGAGTGTTGACAGTAGCCTGACAGACAGTTTGAAGTGTAGACAGTAGCCTGACAGACAGGTTGTAGTGGAGACAGTAGCCTGACAGGCAGGTTGGAGTGTTGACAGTAGCCTGACAGGCAGGTCGTAATGGAGACAGTAGTCTGACAGGCAGGGTGGGGTGGAGACAGTAGACTGACAGGCATTCTTCTGGGAAGGCTTTCTACTAGATGTTGGAACATTGCTGTGGGCACTGATGTTGGGCGATTAGGCCTGTCTCGCAATCGGCTTTGTTCAATGGGGTTGAGGTCAGGGCTCTGTGCAGGCCAGTCAAGTTCTTCCACACCGATCTCGACAAACCATTTCTGTATTGACCTCGCCTTGTGCACGGGGGCATTGTCATGCTGAACCTGGAAAGGGCCTTCCCCAAACTGTTGCCACAAAGTTGGACGCACAAAATCTTCTAAATCAAATCAAATCAAATGTATTTACATAGTCCTTCGTACATCAGCTGATATCTCAAAGTGCTGTACAGAAACCCAGCCTAAAACCCCAAACAGCAAGCAATGCAGGTGTAGAAGCACGGTGGCTAGGAAAAACTCCCTAGAAAGGCCAAAACCTAGGAAGAAACCTAGAGAGGAACCAGGCTATGTGGGGTGGCCAGTCCTCTTCTGGCTGTGCCAGGGGGAGATTATAACAGAACATGGCCAAGATGTTCAAATGTTCATAAATGACCAGCATGGTCGAATAATAATAAGGCAGAGAGAGAAAGAAAGAAAGAGAAAAGGAGAGAATTAGAGAACACACACTTAGATTCACACAGGACACCGAATAGGACAGGAGAAGTACTCCAGATATAACAAACTGACCCTAGCCCCCCGACACATAAACTACTGCAGTATAAATACTGGAGGCTGAGACAGGAGGGGTCAGGAGACACTGTGGCCCCATCCGAGGACACCCCCGGACAGGGCCAAACAGGAAGGATATAACCCCACCCACTTTGCCAAAGCACAGCCCCCACACCACTAGAGGGATATCTTCAAACACCAACTTACCATCCTGAGACAAGGCTGAGTATAGCCCACAAAGACCTCCGCCACGGCACAACCCAATGGGGGGGGGGGGCGCCAACCCAGACAGGATGACCACATCAGTGAATCAACCCACTCAGGTGACGCACCCCTTCCAGGGACAGCATGCGAGAGCCCCAGTAAGCCAGTGACTCAGCCCCTGTAATAGAATGTCATTGTATGCTGTAGCATTAAGCTTTCTCTTTCCTGGAACTAAAGGGCCTGAACCATGAAAAACAGCCCCAGACCATTATTCATCCTCCACCAAACTTTACAGTTGTCACTATGCATTGGGGCAGGTAGCGTTCCTCCTGGCATCCGCCAAACCCAGATTAGTCCGTCGGGCTGCCAGATGGTGAAGCGTGATTCATCACTCCAGAGAATGCGTTTCCACTGCTCCAGAGTCCAATGGCGACGAGCCTTACGGCAGTTTAGTGAGTGTTGCAACCGAGAACAGAACTGAGCCCGTTGTAGATCCTAGATGTTTCCACTTCACAATAACAGCACCGACAGTTGACCGGGGCAGCTCTGGCAGGGCAGAAATTTGACTAACTGTTGGAAATGTGGCATCCTATGACGGTGCCACGTTTAAAGTCACTGAGATCCTCAGTAAGGCCATTCTACTGACAATGTTTGTCTATGGAGATTGCATGGCTGTGTGCTCGATTGTTTTCATCTGTCACCAACGGGTGTGTCTGAAAAGGCTGAATCCACTCACTTTAAGGGGTGTCCACAAACTGTTGTAGATACGGTGGGGAGAACAGGTATTTGATACACTGCCGATTTTGCAGGTTTTCCTACTTAGAAAGCATGTAGAGGTCTGTAATTTTTTATCATAGGTACACTTCAACTGTGAGAGACGGAATCTAAAACAAAAATCCAGAAAATCACATTGTATGATTTTTAAGTAATTAATTAGCATTAGACTCCTCACACTGCCGTCCAGTCCAGGGAGAGTTCTGTCCTGCTTTTTTTCTACTTTCTCCTACGACTTACCAACTTCTTCTATATCTCAATTCTCGATAGAAGCACTTCACCCCATAGTGAGATATCACCTTCACCCCATAGTGAGATATTACCTTCACCCCATAGTGAGATATAACCTTCACCCTATGGTCATCTTCACCCCATAGTGAGTTATCAGCTTCACCCCATAGTGAGATATCCCCTTCACCCCATAGTGAGATATCCCCTTCACCCCATAGTGAGATATTACCTTCACCCTATGGTCATCTTCACCCCATAGTGAGTTATCAGCTTCACCCCATAGTGAGATATCCCCTTCACCCCATAGTGAGATATAACCTTCACCCCATAGTGAGATATCACCTTCACCCCATAGTGAGATATAACCTTCACCCCATAGTGAGATATAACCTTCACCCCATAGTGAGATATAACCTTCACCCCATGGTCATCTACACCCCATAGTGAGATATAACCTTCACCCCATAGTGAGATATCATCTTCACCCCATAGTGAGATATAACCTTCACCCCATAGTGAGATATCACCTTCACCCCATAGTGAGATATAATCTTCACCCCATAATGAGATATAACCTACACCCCATAGTGAGATATTACCTTCACCCCATAGTGAGATATCCCCTTCACCCCATAGTGAGATATTACCTACACCCCATAGTGAGATATAATCTTCACCCCATAGTGAGATATAACCTTCACCCCATAGTGAGATATAATCTTCACCCCATAGTGAGATGTAACCTTCACCCCATAGTGAGATATAATCTTCACCCCATAGTGAGATATCCCCGTCACCCCATAGTGAGATATTACCTTCTCCCCATAGGGAGGTATAACCTTCACCCCATGGTCATCTTCACCCCATAGTGAGATATCACCTTCACCCCATAGTGAGACATCACCTTCACCCCATAGTGAGACATCACCTTCACCCCATAGTGAGACATCACCTTCACCCCATAGTGAGACATCACCTTCACCCCATAGTGAGACATCACCTTCACCCCATAGTGAGATATCACCTTCACCCCATAGTGAGATATCACCTTCACCCCATAGTGAGATATCACCTTCACCCCATAGTGAGACATCACCTTCACCCCATAGTGAGACATCACCTTCACCCCATAGTGAGACATCACCTTCACCCCATAGTGAGACATCACCTTCACCCCATAGTGAGATATCACCTTCACCCCATAGTGAGATATAACCTTCACCCCATAGTGAGACATCACCTTCACCCCATAGTGAGATGTCACCTTCACCCCATAGTGAGATATCAGCTGATGGTTTGTCTACGAGGATGTTCTCTAGGATAGTGAAACGATACAGGGTCTGTTGACCTGATGGTCTCTAGGATAGTGAAACGATACAGGGTCTGTTGACCTGATGGTCTCTAGGATAGTGAAACGATACAGGGTCTGTTGACCTGATGGTCTCTAGGATAGTGGAACGATACAGGGTCTGTTGACCTGATGGTCTCTAGGATAGTGGAACGATACAGGGTCTGTTGACCTGATGGTCTCTAGGATAGTGAAACGATACAGGGTCTGTTGACCTGATGGTCTCTAGGATAGTGAAACGATACAGGGTCTGTTGACCTGATGGTCTCTAGGATAGTGAAACGATACAGGGTCTGTTGACCTGATGGTCTCTAGGATAGTGAAATGGCAAATAGGACATGTGTGACATATGTATCCTGTTAGTATTCTAGTCTGTGATGGTAAAGCTTTACATCATGTCACACGATCAGGACACGTATGTTTAACAGCACTACAACATGACATGGCCTCTGACAAGCCCAAGTGGAACGACTCTGCAGTTACATCTCTTACTAAATCTGCACACACACACACACGCACATGCACGCGCACGCACACGCACACACACCACACACCACACACACACACAGCCTGTCTGCTTCACTGACTCTATAAAGCAGCTAGTTAGTCATCAGCAGTCTGTCCTGTCTAACAGAGAGGGCTGTGTGTCCTGTCTCCCAGAGAGGGCTGTGTGTCCTGTCTACCAGAGAGGACTGTGTGTCCTGTCTCCTAGAGAGGGCTGTGTGTCCTGTCTCCTAGAGAGGGCTGTGTGTCCTGTCTACCAGAGAGGACTGTGTGTCCTGTCTCCTAGAGAGGGCTGTGTGTCCTGTCTCCTAGAGAGGGCTGTGTGTCCTGTCTACCAGAGAGGACTGTGTGTCCTGTCTCCTAGAGAGGGGTGTGTGTCCTGTCTGACAGAGAGGGCTGTGTGTCCTGTCTACCAGAGAGGGTGTGTGTGTCCTGTCTACCAGAGAGGACTGTGTGTCCTGTCTCCTAGAGGGGTGTGTGTCCTGTCTACCAGAGAGGACTGTGTGTCCTGTCTCCTAGAGAGGGCTGTGTGTCCTGTCTCCTAGAGAGGGGTGTGTGTCCTGTCTACCAGAGAGGGTGTGTGTGTCCTGTCTACCAGAGAGGGCTGTGTGTCCTGTCTCCTAGAGAGGGGTGTGTGTCCTGTCTACCAGAGAGGGCTGTGTGTCCTGTCTACCAGAGAGGACTGTGTGTCCTGTCTAACAGAGAGGGCTGTGTGTCCTGTCTAACAGAGAGGGCTGTGTGTCCTGTCTAACAGAGAGGGTGTGTGTGTCCTGTCTAACAGAGAGGGTGTGTGTGTCCTGTCTAACAGAGAGGGTGTGTGTGTCCTGTCTAACAGAGAGGGCTGTGTGTCCTGTCTACCAGAGAGGGTGTGTGTGTCCTGTCTACCAGCCGTGTGTCTATCAATCACTAGACTATTGCTGTCAGCCTCCTCCCTCTGTCCTGTCTACCAGAGAGGGTGTGTGTGTCCTGTCTACCAGCCGTGTGTCTATCAATCACTAGACTATTGCTGTCAGCTTCCTCCCTCTGTCCTGTCTACCAGCCGTGTGTCTATCAATCACTAGACTATTGCTGTCAGCCTCCTCCCTCTGTCCTGTCTACCAGCCGTGTGTCTATCAATCACTAGACTATTGCTGTCAGCCTCCTCCCTCTGTCCTGTCTACCAGCCGTGTGTCTATCAATCACTAGACTATTGCTGTCAGCCTCCTCCCTCTGTCCTGTCTACCAGCCGTGTGTCTATCAATCACTAGACTATTGCTGTCAGCTTCCTCCCTCTGTCCTGTCTACCAGCCGTGTGTCTATCAATCACTAGACTATTGCTGTCAGCTTCCTCCCTCTGTCCTGTCTACCAGCCGTGTGTCTATCAATCACTAGACTATTGCTGTCAGCTTCCTCCCTCTGTCCTGTCTTAACAGAGAGGGCTGTGTGTCCTGTCTACCAGAGAGGGTGTGTGTCCTGTCTACCAGAGAGGGTGTGTGTCCTGTCTACCAGAGAGGGTGTGTGTGTCCTGTCTACCAGCCGTGTGTCTATCAATCACTAGACTATTGCTGTCAGCCTCCTCCCTCTGTCCTGTCTACCAGCCGTGTGTCTATCAATCACTAGACTATTGCTGTCAGCCTCCTCCCTCTGTCCTGTCTACCAGCCGTGTGTCTATCAATCACTAGACTATTGCTGTCAGCTTCCTCCCTCTGTCCTGTCTACCAGCCGTGTGTCTATCAATCACTAGACTATTGCTGTCAGCCTCCTCCCTCTGTCCTGTCTACCAGCCGTGTGTCTATCAATCACTAGACTATTGCTGTCAGCCTCCTCCCTCTGTCCTGTCTACCAGCCGTGTGTCTATCAATCACTAGACTATTGCTGTCAGCCTCCTCCCTCTGTCCTGTCTACCAGCCGTGTGTCTATCAATCACTAGACTATTGCTGTCAGCTTCCTCCCTCTGTCCTGTCTCCTAGAGAGGGTGTGTGTGTCCTGTCTACCAGCCGTGTGTCTATCAATCACTAGACTATTGCTGTCAGCTTCCTCCCTCTGTCCTGTCTACCAGCCGTGTGTCTATCAATCACTAGACTATTGCTGTCAGCCTCCTCCCTCTGTCCTGTCTACCAGCCGTGTGTCTATCAATCACTAGACTATTGCTGTCAGCCTCCTCCCTCTGTCCTGTCTACCAGCCGTGTGTCTATCAATCACTAGACTATTGCTGTCAGCTTCCTCCCTCTGTCCTGTCTACCAGCCGTGTGTCTATCAATCACTAGACTATTGCTGTCAGCTTCCTCCCTCTGTCCTGTCTACCAGCCGTGTGTCTATCAATCACTAGACTATTGCTGTCAGCTTCCTCTGTCCTGTCTACCAGCCGTGTGTCTATCAATCACTAGACTATTGCTGTCAGCCTCCTCCCTCTGTCCTGTCTACCAGCCGTGTGTCTATTAATCACTAGACTATTGCTGTCAGCTTCCTCCCTCTGTCCTGTCTACCAGCCGTGTGTCTATCAATCACTAG